>NC_063055.1:4732500-4857500 GCF_018812025.1 Megalobrama amblycephala | reverse complement strand
AAAATGTGTTAATCTTTTGTTAAATTGAGCCATTATGAACTTTTAAAATGTGTGAATTTATATATGGGGGGTGGTGGCACAGTGATTAACTAGGAAAATATCAATTAACGATGGCACTTCATGACAAAATGGTTACTGACCCCTGATCTACAGGTTGCCATTCTTTGTTTGTTGTACCATACCTGCCAGCTCGCTTTAGTCTCTCTGAACGGAAGTTCTCATAGTGGAGATCTTGAGTGACCTCCTGCAGGTCCTGCATGTGAGTTCTACACACACAGAAACACACACACACATAAGGCTTACATTTTTGCATCAGCAGAGGGCGCTGCAGAACAAATGGAGAAATCAAGCCAACAGGTCACCCAAATTATGTCTTGCAGGTCATATTTCATCCCAAAATCAAAGGAAAGAAATAAGAAATAATATTTTTGCATAAAGAAATTACAGCCTATTTTACCACCATTAGAGGCATATTAATAATAATTCACATTTCCCTCAATAATGTAGTGCAAAATAACCCTACATTAATTAATATTGTTTAAAGTATACATCACTTAAAAAACTATTATTTAAAGTATTTATACATCATTTTGGTATCTGTTGTTCTACCTTTAATTTCTTATGCTGATTTAAATATATTTATTTTTCAGTAACACTTTATAATAAGGTATCATTTGTTAACATGAGCAATATATATTTTAAAACAATTGCTCATTTTTGTTAATGTTAGTTAGTAAAAATCTAATTGTTCTTTGTTTGTTCATGTTAGTTCACAGTGCATTAACAAATATTGACAAATTTAGATTTTAAAAGTGTATAAGTAAGATTTACTAAGATTAACAAATGTAGAAGTATTGTTTGTTGTAGTTCATGTTTAATAATATAGTTAACGAATGTTAACAAATAAAACCTTATTGTAAGGTTACTCATTTATCATTACAGTACTGAGACTCTTGAGTCATGACTTATGAGAATCACCATTGAAAATAAAAAAAACATACAGATGCAGTACATTAATGACAATTCGTAGTGGAAACGTGCATCAAAAATGCATACATTTTAGTTGTCAGAAAATTGGCTTAATTTTCTTTATGCAAAAATATTTTTTACTTTTGGAATGAAATATTTAAGCTCATTTAAATCAAAAAGTCTTAAAAGGTACGGCAACAACAACATTCTGTTGAACTCTGAGGTTCAGAGGGTGGAAATGTTCACCTTTTCAGTCTTTACTACTACGTTTCTCATATTTAGGAGGTTAAGACAACGAGTGTGTGTGTGTGTGTGTACTCACACCAGCATAGTGCGCAGTTTGAGGAAATCATTGTGCTCGGGGTTTTCCACCTCCACCACCCCCCACGGGTACAAGCGTCCACGGATCTTCTTCCCCTTCACCTCTATCAGCTGGTTGGAGCCGATGACGGCAAACGGGATGCTGGCCTGCACACAAACACACTTGTTCAACTTCAGTCAAAGCCTTTGGGAGGTCGGGCAGTGTTACAGAACTGATAATGAACTTAAAAACTTTGACCTCTGACCTTTAGGACACGTGTCTGTTCCTTGAATTCTTCGTCTTCGTCCGAATCAGCATCTGGAAGCTGGTAGATTCGGATCCCCTGCTCACTGATCTCATCCAAAATCTGCACGAAATAAAAACTTTTAAAGCTATAAACATTTAGAGGTCTGTACACCCAGTGCAACTGAATCAGCTGAATTATAAGTGCAAAAAATCTTAATTATATTTGTAAATTTTAAATTCAATCATTATTTTACATTAACTATATATATAATTAGTTAATGTAAAATATATTTATTTAATTTTGTATGTGTATCTATATAACTTCTATTTTATATTTAATATAAATATAATATATATTATAAAATATATGCATTTTATTATAAACTTTTAAAGCTATAAACCTTTACCCAGTGCAATTGAATCAGTTGAATTAAGCGCAAAAACATTATATTTGTAAATTTTAAATTAAATCATTATTTTACATTAACTGATTTATATATATATATATATATTTTTTTTTTTTTTGAATATATAAAAATATATGTATATATAAAGTTAAATAATTAGTAAAATATTTAATATAAATATTAAAATTATATATATATATATATATATATATATATATATATATATATATATATATATATATATATATATATATATATTTATAATAAATATAAACATTATATATTATAAAATATAAATTTATTTATATAAACTTTTAGAGCTATAAACCTTTAAGTTCAGAGGTCTACGGACTTGACTTTACAACTTTTTGTAAATTTTAAATTAAATAATTTTTTATATTTTATATATATATACTGTATATACACATAATTAGTAATTAATAATTGGTAATTAATTGTTAATTATCAATAAAAAAATATATAATAAAAATAATTATATGTGTGTGTGTGTGTGTGTGTGTGTGTGTGTGTGTGTGTGTGTGTGTGTGTGTGTGTGTGTGTGTGTGTGTATAACTTAAAAAAATAAAATAGACTTGAAATAATAATTCAATAAATGTATGATAACAATAAATTCTTCATTTATATATACACATCATAAGTTATAACATTATACATCTTAATTATACTTGTAAATTAATCATGAAGTTAAATAGTTAATTTAACAACAATTTACGTTTATAATTAAATAATTTAATTTAAATAAATTATTCATAAAAATATATATATATTACATACATATATACACAAACGTGGCTTTCTGGCATGGACACAAAATGCATTAAAAAATCTTCACCAAACTGAGTAAAAAAAATATTTATACTATAATGATTTATGATCTCTGTGCTGTTTCTTTTTAGTTTGTAGTAACTGTTTAAAAATTGCTCTGGATATTCTTCCAAACACTGGATACTAGCCCTAGTGTATTTCTTGAGCTCTCAAAGTTCTCTCAGCACGCTGTCATTTGGAACGCTCTCAGAGAGATGTGAGGAAACACTTTGATGCTGAAAACAGGAATCGTATGAATCACGCTATGTAAACGAACTACTGGATCCACACGTAGCGAGTTTGGTGCCAGTCAGATAACAGATACGATCAGGCCGAAACAGATCTTGGGCAGAGAGAGAGAGCGCTGCCCCAATTACCCCATGACCTGAACACATCCTTCAAGACTTTCACCAAACACCAAACTGAACCTGTGCAAATTATGATGCCAAGTGGTGCTGGGAGATATTCCCAGTTTCAAACTGATAAAGAGAACATGAGATTGAAAAACACAGCATTGTTTAAGCCAAATCTATATATTAAAAAATAGCACTTCTGAAGCACCTGTGGTGGATCAGACATTAGGATTTATTTTTCTAACTTCAAAGCTGTTTTTCTAAGAAGCACATTCACAATGCCATTACGTAATGACGCCCAGAATGCCACCAGCAGCCTCTTCCTGACATTCTAAGTGCTTTCATGTAATCTCAGCGGGGACTGTGATTCAATGGGAGAGCAGCTCCTGCTCCACAGGTCTTTACAGAAACCCCCTCCTGTTATGATTAGTCCTGTTTTCATAGCGAGGAACCGCAGCGAGACAGGGCCGCACAGGACCGTGTGTGTTATTGTTTGCGTGGGTGTCATTGTTGCGTGTTCGAGTCCAAATAAACACGACGCGGTTGGGGCCCGTGGGGAACATGACCGTAGACAAGCTTCTTTTAATCAAACAAAATCAGTGGATGAAGAAGGATGCGTGATTTATAAGGGTCCGGTCCATCTTTCCCTTTCATGCCAAATCTGGGTGTGAACAGATGGAGATATTGACATTTTTTGGATGACTTGACCTCCAAATGTGAAAATAAACATGTTGCTTCACAATGAACAAAGAAAAATGGCACAATAGTGACTTTTATGCATGGAAACAGGAAAGGAAGTTAAGATATGGCCGTATATAAAAACTGACACAAGCAGATTAGGGACATATTTTCATACTCGGCTAGTTATGTCCCAAATGACTCACTATACGCTACACTGTGTGCAGAATTATTAGGCAAGTTGATTTTCTAATCAAATTTTTTTTTTTTTTACCAATTCCAAACCACATCAATCTTAATAACTACTATTAATTTTGTATTTAATCACTTATAAGTGATATATAATTATTCATAAATGCTGAAAATGAAAAACGCCTTTTATTCAGGTGTGCATACTTATTAGGCAGGTTTTCTTTTACAGGCAAAATGAGCCAAAAAAGAGATTTAACTCGGACTGAAAAGCCAAAAATTATTAAATGCCCATGAGAAGGATTCAATACTAGAAATTGCAAAGTTAAGGCATGACCAATGGACAGCAAAATGCTCACTGGGTCAGCAGTGTCAGACAAAAGTGGAGAAGAAAAGACATGTAACTGCAAAATAAATAAGAATTAAGGTGAAGAATTAAGTGTGAAACCATCAGGAACCCTTTAGCCTGCAACCTACCCAGAGTCTCCAGAAGTGCAAGGTGTCAGGATCTCAGAGACTTAGATTAGATAAAGAACCCTAAAAAATGACCCCCACTTAATAAGAATCACAAGCTGAAGTGCTGTATAATACTGGGCTTTTATAGGCCTTATAGACAGACAGATTGAGAGTGACTCTTGAAGGACCAGCACTGCATTCTCTTGTACCACTGTTTGAAGAATTTATCTTCCAGAATCTGGCAGTAAGTTTTAGAAGATCATTTTTAGTCCATCTCCTACCCTGAAAAGTCTGTCTTGCAGTTATGGAATAAAAATGGATCATATGCATGTGATCATGAGCACAAGAAGTTAACTAGTAATTTCAAGTTGAGTCAGTTAAGCTTTTTCCATAAGCATTTTGTGGGACGTAGCATGAGCTTCTTGAGTTTTACACTTTCTTTGTACATTGAATACATAAGGCGTTCTGGTGGAAGCTAAATATTTTACTTCATAACTTGTTAAATATGGATATTTTTCTTACACAAACGCATCGCTTCACTTCAGAAGGCCTTTATTAACCCCCTGGAGCTGTGTGGAGTACGTTTACGATGGATGGAAGCACTTTCTTCAGCTTTATACTCGTTGATCCCGTTCACTTCCATTATAAATCTTGGATGCATCAGAATATTTATTAATATAACTCTCATTGTGTTCATCAGAAGGAAGAAAGTCATATACACCTAGGATGGCTTGAGGGTGAGTGAAACTTGGGCTAATTTTCATTTTAAAGGTGCCCTAGATCTTCTTTTTAAAAGATGTAATATAAGTCTAAGGTGTCCCCTGAATGTGTCTGTGAAGTTTCAGCTCAAAATACCCCATAGATTTTTCTTAATTCATTTTTTTAACTGCCTATTTTGGGGCATCATTAACTATGCACCGATATATAGGTTGCGGCCCCTTTAATTCTCGTGCTCCCCCTCCCCCGGAGCTCGCGCTTGCCTTAAACAGCAGAAACACAGTTTACACAGCTAATATAACCCTCAAAATGGATCTTTACAAGATGTTCGTCATGCATGCTGCTTGCATACATCAGATCATGTAAGTATAGTATTATTACATTTGATTCTGAATTAGTTTGAGGCTATGCTGCGTGGCTAAAGCTAACATTACACACTGTTGGAGAGATTTATAAAGAATGAAGTTGTGTTTATGAATTATACAGACTGTAAGTGTTTAAAAATGAAAATAGTGATGGCTCTCTTGTCTCTGTGAATACAGTAAGAAACGATGGTAACTTTAACCACATTTAACAGTACATTAGCAACATGCTAACGAAACATTTACAAAGACAATTTACAAATATCACTAAAAATATCATGTTATCATGGATCATGTCAGTTATTATTGCTCCATCTGCCATTTTTCGCTATTGTTGTTGCTTGCTTACCTAGTCTGATGATTCAGCTGTGCACAGATCCAGACGTTCTGCCCTTGTCTAATGGCTTGATCATGGGCTGGCATATGCAAATATTGGTGGCGTACACCCCGACTGTTACGTAACAGTCGGTGTTATGTTAGGATTCGCCTGTTCTTCGGAGGTCTTTTAAACAAATTAGATTTATATAAGAAGGAGGAAACAATGGAGTTTGAAACTCAGTGTATGTCTTTTCCATGTACTGAACTCTTGTTATTCAACTATGCCAATATAAATTCAATATTTAATTCTAGGGCACCTTTAAAGTGAACTAATCCTTTAACTCAACTAAGTTAAAAACATTTTTGTTAACTGAAATAAAGTTGCAAAAGAAATATTTAAAATTACAATTAAATTTACTAAAATTACTAACTGAATTACCAATTACTAATTGAAAGTAAACTGTTTAGAAACTATTTAGAACTATTAAAAAAGCACATAAAATTACTAAAAAAAAGTAACTCAAATTACAATTAAAAATGAAAATATACAAATAAATTCATAATTACATTGGTGTACACAGACCAATATTAAAATAAAAGTGCAAAAAGCAATTCTTTCATGACTACAGTTTTTTTTAAACCTTTTTTTTTTTAGCATGTTGACAGTAAATGTTCATATGCAAAAGCACAAGCTAAAATCCTTTTTGAGAAACAGCTTCTTCATCCCCTGCTAAAAATATTAAGCTATAATAAAAAAAGAAAAATTTTAGTTCCTAAACAGAACATCAAGAACCTTTCACAGAGTGGCACATTGATAATAGCTATTTCATTTTATACGGAAACAAGGATTTTCCACAATTTACTGCCAGCACTGCGAATCTTGGTGCGAGTTATCAGCGCAGACCTCAACACAATCATTAGCTCTGCCTGTCTTTCTCCAAGGCTGAATGTGTTTGGATTGGCAGCACCTCCACACGATTGGCAGAGGCACCTGGAGTCTGGCCTGGAACAATGGCACGGGAGTTTCTCCATGGCTCCCAACTGAAAAGGGAAGTGAGTTTCACCTATTATGCTTGTAATTTGTTTGTCATAGGATGCATTATGAGTCGTGACCATGTGTTTGCGGAGCAAGACTATTTGTGGGTACGAGTGGGCGAAGCTCGTGTGGGCTGGATGTTGGAGTTGGTCTCTTCAGCCAAGTGCTCAATCAAGCTGCATGTACATTGTCAACCAATTCTGATTTTCCCCTGAGATCGGGCAGAAATCAGATCTGGTTGCATGCATGTAAAAAAGGAAAAACACAGACTACTGTTCAAAAGTTTGGGGTCTAAAGGCCCGTTCACTCCAAGGATGATAACTATAATGATAACGACAAAGAGAATCTATATCTGGAATCACTTTCAGAACTTTTTTTGCTAGTTGATGCAGGGCTTCAGACTGCGACCAAACGGTCACATTTTGTGACCTTTTACCTACTGGTGTGACTAATTTTTTTTTGGAGGTCGCACTGGTGCCACCACCACCACATTGCCCAACTGATAAGAGCTGCCATTTCCGTTGCACGTGAGAAACAACAAATGACAAACAAAACGAAAGTGGAATTAAACCACGCTACTCGTTTGAGCTGCGCTGCGAGGACCGTTTATCAGCTTGGACCAATAATAGACAGCATAGCGCAAGCTCAGAACAGGTACACGCAGACTGATCTCAATTCTCGAGCATGCAAAGTCATTTCTACACAGCACAGGGAGATCCTGTGAGATTCACAGCAGAATTAATAACATCATTGCAGCATGCAAGATTTGGTGAGAAGAATTCAAATTTTGCACAGAATTCTCTGTTATAAACCACAGGTATCAGATCAAACAGCGCTGATGTGGAAACCAGGAGAAACATTATGCCATGAACAATCAAATTACAGAAGGCTTTTCAATCCACAAATCACCAACATTCAACATGCATTTGACATAGCATATCTAACTGTGACCATGGTATTGTGACAGAAATATTTAAATTTTTTTTACATTAATTATCTCAGGATTCTTATAACCTTTTGAGAGTGAAATTCAAGTGCTTTTCAAGGGCTTCATGCCTTTTCCAGCACTTCAAATCTCTAAATATTATCCAATTTTAATGTTATTGTTAATGTGATGATTTGTAAAACTAAAAGTTTAAAGGTGCCCAAGAATGCTTTTTCACAAGATGTAATATAAGTCTAAGGTGTCTCCTGAATGTGTCTGTGATGTTTCAGCTCAAAATACCCCATAGATTTTTTTAAATTAATTTTTTTAACTGCCTATTTTGGGGCATCATTAACAATGCACTGATTTACACTCGGCGCCGCCCTTTTAAATCGCATGCTCCCTGCCAAACGAGCTGTCGACTATATTACAGTGCATTTACAAAGTTCACACAGCTAATATAACCCACAAATGGATCTTTACAAGATGTTCGTCATGCATGCTGTATGCATGCTTCGAATTATGTGAGTAAAGTATTTATTTGGATGTTAACGTTTTATTCTGAGTGAATTTGAGGCTGTGCTCCGTGGCTAACGGCTAATACTACGCTGTTGGAGAGATTTATAAAGAATGAAGTTGTGTTTATGAATTATACAGACTGCAAGTGTTTAAAAATGAAAATAGCAACGGCTCTTGTCTCCGTGAATACAGTAAGAAACAATGGTAACTTTAACCACATTTAACAGTACATTAGCAACATGCTAACGAAACATTTAGAAAGACAATTTACAAATATCAGTAAAAATATCATGTTATCATGGATCATGTCAGTTATTATTGCTCCATCTGCCATTTTTCACTATTGTTCTTGCTTGCTTACCTAGTCTGATGCTTCATCTGTGCACAGATCCAGACGTTAATACTGGCTTGTGTAATCCCTTGAACATGGGCTGGCATTATGCAAATATTGGGGGCGTACACCCCGACTGTTACGTAACAGTCTGTGTTATGATGAGATTCGCCTGTTCTTCGGAGGTCGTTTAAACAAATGAGATTTATATAAGAAGGAGGAAACAATGGAGTTTGAGACTCACTGTATGTCATTTCCATGTACTGAACTCTTGCTATTCAACTATGCCAACGTAAATTCAATTTTTGATTCTAGGGCACCTTTAAAGATATAGGAAAACTAACACTTTGTGGCAAACAAACACTTTTATTTATGAAATTACCACTATAACCAGTAGATGTCGACAGAGGAGCATTTATTGACTTATTAGCCATTTCCACTCCCTAATATATGGAAAAGCAGAAAAGAAAAGAAAACCTTTTCTTCAAATTGTGACTGAATTACAAATAAAAGATAGCAAATAAAATAGAAAGCAAATAAAGAGCACTCCTTTTATAATCACTGAAGCTGTCGGTCAGTTCAGTATGATACTATAGAAGAACAATGGTAAATTTAAAGGTGGGGTAAGTGGTTTTTAAAAAACGCTGTAGGATATTGTTGATATTTGAAATCATCTCAAACAAACCCACCCCTCTCTTCATTGCTCCACCTCCAAAAATTAACCCTCCAATCCCAACCACCCTGCTCTGAGTCGGTCTCGAACCCCGGCCCGATCACTGCAGGCGAGGCGAGTGCACTAACAATTATACCACATTCTCTAGCGGTCGTCAGTGTGCAGTTGTTTACCTGGCCACTGTTACACACGCAATGCGAGAGTGGATGTCCGTTTATCACAGCTGACACGCAACAAAATAATGCTTCACGAAAAATAAAGCGCAGCTGATGAACGAACGACAAGGAAACACACACAAAAAAAAATGAACGTACAGCACACAAGAGTAAATACAAACAAGAGTTTGTTGTTAGTCACCAACAGCACAGCAGCTCCAGACAGTCAATGATACTCAAACCCAGTGTTACTCAAATGTGAAGCGGAATCAAATGCAGGCTTCTGCGTCTGTTTTCAAGCCTTCCCACTTAACTCTCTCCAGCACTGGAAAGCTTTTATAATATTAATGCGGGTCCTAAAGTGCTTGCCCAGGCATAAACATTCATTCCAGTGATATTCTTTTGAGCTCTTTTGTATTGTGTCCCATCTCTCTTTCTGCAGTTTTTCTTCAAATCTCCCCACACCCAGGGCGGCACGGGGCACCCGCGCAAGAAAAAAAACAAACAAACAATCAAACAAACGAATGCGCGATCGGGTTTTTACGGCTCATTTGCACGCAACGTCAATGATATCATGTCACTCAGTGGGTAAATTAACCTGGACTCGGAGTGTGCGCTCGGAGAAGACAACTCACTCAAAAGTATACGAGAAGAAGGGATGAGGTGACGTCTGTAGGGACAGCGCCGGGACAAGTTCTAAATCAATGCTAAATTATGGTAAGGCAAAAGGTCTAAGCCACCGGAGGCAGATTTAAGTAACGTAAATAAATAAAAAGGAAGAGGGGAAACATGCAAAAGATAAAGGCATGCATGCAGCTTACTCATATCATAATAATAGTAGGCAAATAATAAAATATGGCCTATCACTTATGTTATGTTGCTTGCTATGCTATTACACATTGGCCAACAATATTCATTTTTCTGTCCAACTAGCTTAACCAGACAGTAAAATGTGATTTTGTAACATGTAACTTTTTTTTTTAAACAAACGTAATAGCCTACTTTAATATTTTACTGTAAAGTTGTGCAATTTTGTAGGATTTATGGTATTTTGTGTTATTTATTTGCCTCAATTTGTAATAATTGAAGTATATACATTTATATAAAATAGCAAAATTTTATGTTAAATTCACTTTAATAAAGATCTACATTTCTAAATTTCATTCATAGTGATAGACATGAAAAATGTGCCTGGGTTTAGTGGACAATTACTGCCATCTACTGGAAAGCAAACACTTTAATTTAAAATTAAAATAACATGAATTTTTAACTACAGCCACTAGATGGCTAGAGAATTAATCAATGGTTCACATTATAAAATCATTATTATAACTATAAAAAGAACTCTATATCAAATTTTAGCATTTTTTGTACCATCATGGGTATTTGAAGATATTTTTGAAAAATACAATTATTTACAAGGTTGTAGAAAACTGTGCACTATTGCAGACTTATATACTGAGGTTTTAATTACATTATTTTAATATAGTCAGTCGTGAATTAAAGTGGGCCAGTCTAAGGCATGAAACTTCAGGGCTGAAAATGAGTCCCAATCCGGCCCTGAATCTCCCTCTTGCTCGTTCTCTCCTCCTCAACCATCATACACCCCTAATGCTGATTGGTTAGAACACGTTAGTTGTTGGTGTCGGCCCCACTAACTTCCAAACAGTGTTTTTGAAAAACTACTTACCCCACCTTTCATAAGAGTAGAATATTTCAATTTTCTCCATAAAAAATTGTTTTTTGCACGTTACTGTTGTTAATACAAGTAAATTCTATATGCATCTCAATTCAAGCTCAGTGCCTTACTGTCAAATTTCCAATAAAAAAAAACATGCAATACGATTAGTAACTGCACTCATTAATGCAAAGCAATAGTAATTTTATAATTAAATTAATTTTATGATTAAAAATCCCGCCAGCACTACCAAATCAGGTGCTGGCGCCCCCATCTGTAGAACTAAGTGGCACCGGTGCTACTGCTCTCAAATGTTAGTCTGGAGCCCTGTAATGAACAATAAAAACAATGGCAGCCAATCAGAATACATCCGACTTTAAAGAGCTCGAGCATTTAAAGTGGCAGGCGACAAAACTAATGCACGCAGAATAAACAGAATGATAACATCCGGTGGTGTGTGGATGCTAATATAGTTATCATTAAAGTTATCGTTCTTGATGTGAAAGGGCCTTTATTCACCAAGGTTTCCTCTCAAATAGACTTAGGAATTTCCTAACATTGATACGTAGATATATAAGGACAAAACCAGTTAGTCAATCTCACATTTTTATGCTAGTTGCTGTCCTTTTGCAGCACCCTGTAGGCAACTTACATTTTAAAGCATAAAATTGCTTAAAAGTTACATTTGAGGAAGAACTGAGAGATGAAAATGTGCTCCCCAACTGTACAACACAGCATGGATCCATATGCACACAACTTGTGTGCATCTTGATTCAGATCAGTTTGGGCAGCACAAAACTGAACTGGGAATGCAAACAGATGGGACAGAAAAATCTGAATGTGTTCAAATATTGTATTTGTAAATATTAGCACCTAAACATGGATCTGGCACTCTGGGAAGTGGGAACCTGTCGAAAATGCTTTGATTAAAGGAAAACAGTGCACTAGGTCACAAACTAAAAGACATGATTACAGAACAATCAAATGACACAATCTTAATTACCCAACTATAGATTACAGGCTGTGAACTACTTGTATAATGTAACATTTGTACAACTAAAGAGGCTCGTAAACATTTGGTCACTTGCACAAAAATAGGAGCCACAAACAGGACAGGCACTATATTTATGTACATAATACATCAAAATAAGTTAAATATAGTTTTCCTGTCTACAGACCAATTATTATAGGATTATACTTCAGGGAGCAAAACAGTAGTTTCTTACTGTCAAGTTTCAGCATGAATAAGCACTTCGAATCCAACCACTCCCTACAGTTTTTACACGGTTTAAAACCGTCACTTTTAACAATAAAACACTTTGTTTATCATGCAGATGTTCTACTTAGTGACTCAAAATTACATAACAGAGCAGTACGAACAATTATGAAATACTGTAAAAGTCACTATTCAGCAGTAAAGTGTGTCAAACTGAAAAGCCATGAAGTTCTTAACTGTGATCCCTTGTCTCTGGATAAAAACACTGGCTACCTGCAGCTCGTGAAAGCCTTTCATTCGTACAAAACACACAGGGGTGTTATATAATTCTGAAAGAAACTCAACAGGACTGACCAATTACTTGGACCTGTGTGTGTGTTGGTACCAGGGCTAATGTTAATCCGGCGTCTCTGAAACAGTGGGATGCGAGGAGACGCTCACTCCAGCAAATTCCAGTCAGGGATGAGTGTGTGTGTGTGTGTGTGTGTGTGTGTGTGTGTGTGTGTGTGTGTGTGTGTGTGTGTGTGGAGGCCTTCAGCAACAAGATGGTACAATTATATGGACAACTGGATAAGAACAGGCAGAATTTTAGCTGATTGTAACTTCTTGCTGAAGATATCTTAGTATTTCATTATCAGCTTCATATTTTGGTATTGCAAAGAAAAGAGATGCTCTGTGAAGAAAAAGTTGATGTCTTTCTAAACCCGCTTGACAATTTAGAAGAAATTTAGAAGAATCATACTGGTCTTTGAGGCTTTCAAGCTTTTAAAAGACACAAAAGCACCATGAAAGTAGTATAACAGTAGTTCATATGATGTACGCTATATTTCAAGTCAGACAGAAATGTAAGCCATTATTCACACAAACTTCCAAACAGTGTTTCTTCAGAACACAAATTAAGATATTTTAGTTGAAATCCGATGGCTCCGTGAAGCCTGCATAGGGAGCAATGACATTTCCCCTCTCAAGATCCATAAAGGTACTAAAAACATATTTAAATCAGTTCATGTGAGTACAGTGGTTCAATATTAATATTATAAAGTGACAAGAATATTTTTGGAGCGCAAACGGCCTTTACAAAAAAGGCAAAACAACAATGCTGGATAATTTGAAGAGTTTTTCGCCCAACAGCAGTACTTCAGCCTACGTCACGCATGACCTTTCCAATGTGATTATGTACTGCAGGTTTGTGATTAAAAAGTACTTACATTTTTATTATTTTTTTAGAAAATGGCTGATCATTTCACTAGATAAGACCTTATTCCTCGTCTGGGATCATGTAGAGCTCTTTGAAGCTGTATTGAAACTGACATTTGGACCTTCAACCCACTGTTAGCCATTGAAGTCCACTATATGGAGAAAAATCCTGGAATGTTTTCCTCAAAAACCTTAATTTCTTTTCAACTGAAGAAAGAAAGACATGAACATCTTGGATGACATGGGGCTGAGTAAATTATCAGGAAATTTTAATTCTGAAGTGAACCTAATCCTTTAACTCAGAAAAGGATTTGGAAGAGTATGAGGGTGAGTAATAGATTATTAGGTGAATTTTTTCTTTAAAGCGCTAAATACACTTCCTCAAGCACAGGTTTATTTAACGCAAACCGGATTCAATTATGCTGTTCTAAAAGGAGGTGGTGCAAGAAGTCCCGGTCATAAGGCCACTCAATTCTGAAAAACTTAAGTGTTAAATAAAGGTCAAGTCATGGCCACAGAAAGTGCTGGATATTTATTGTTTTATATGGACTGCGTGAGCTGCAATTCCAGGATGCAATCATTCTGCTTGAGAACATGCATAAATAACCACACCCTCATTTAAGGGAGGAATGTGGACACACACATACCAAAACCATTGAGATATTCACGGTTTTAACTTCTGCAGTTAAGGATAACAACCATCAGATGAATGAAATATGACAAAAATGAAAAAAAATGAAGACTTGGCCTTGAAAACAAACTGACCTCACTGGTCTAACACATCACGAATAACAGTGTCCTACAACATACAGTAAACAAGACGTTTAACACAAAGCCCTGTGCTTACTGACCAAACAACCACAAAAACATACAGTGTGGTCCGAAAATCTGAAACAACATTGAAAATCTGTGTTTGTTTGTTTTTTTAATATTATTTAAAGCAGAAAATAAAAAGAAAATTATAAAATATAAAGATTTTAAAGTATTTAAATATATAAAATGAAGATATATTCAGTTTGATATATACTTATATAAACATACACACACACACACACACATATATATATATATATATATATATATATATATATATATATATATATATATATATATATATATATATATATACACACATATACATATACATACATATATATATATATATATACATACATATATATATATATATATATATATATATATATATATATATATATATATGTAATATATAATATGCCACCGCTACATTAACATTACGCCTCCACTGTCGTTTTGGTTTTTATAGACATAAAACCATTTAATTCAGCTGTATAACGGTCGCCGCCGATCCTTAGGCTATACACAGTACACGCATTCAAGTGGGATTTCAATACCCCGCATTTTGAAAGCGCACACGCTTATTTCAGTCAGCGCGCAAATACTGAGTTCTCTTTCAAGTCTTGCGCTTCAGCGGACAAATTCATACAAAAATTATGTCAACATGCCCGTCTTAGCGAGTGTCCTAGCAAACATAGTCGGTTATGTCTTAAGTGAACGTATATTAGTCGAGAAAGACAGCGCATGTGTAACAGTATATGTACTGGATGTGCATGTCTTAAAGGGAAAAAAAAAAAAAAAAAAACTATTCCTGCTGCCTGTTTTTAATGTTAAATCAAACAACAAATAACAAAGAAATCACTCACTGCTCTTGACTGAATAGTTTTTGTAACTTCAATAATGAGTAATCATTATTTATTTTATACAGTAAAGATAATATGCAGTGATATTTTATATTTGATTACTATTTGATTACTGTTAGATAACTGAAAAACCTGAAAAGCACTGTTCCTGGATCCTGGATCTGTTTTTTCGCTCTTTTTTATGTATTATAGAAGTATCGGATCGGGACTCGGTATCGGTAGATACTCAAAATCAAATGACTCGGACTCGGACTCGAGGGCAAAAAAACGTGATCGGGACATCCCTACTTTAAAATAAGGTTTCATTAGTTAACTACTTTAGTTATAAACTAAGAAAGAACAATACTTCTACAGAATTTATTAATCTTAATCTTAATTTCAACATTTTTAAAATCAAAAGTTGTATTTGTTAACTTTGAACTAAAATGAACTAACAATGAATGACTTTTTATTAACCAACAATAATAAAGTGTAGCAAATGTATTGCCCATTGTAAGTTCATGTTAGTTAATACATTAATGTTAACAAATTAACCTTAAAAAAAGTGTTACCATTTTTTATTCTATATTTCTATTTCTATGATCAATTTGTGGAAATGAGCTCAGTTAGAAGGTCACAGGATGTAGAAGCGTACAGTAAGGCCTGAAGAGACTCATATGAAATCATACAGGAGAGAAGCCAGTCAGTTGAGTTTGTGGCAAAACCTTTTACAGTGCTTCAGTAACGTTGTATTTTACTGCATATGGTAATTCATACTCCGATAGTAGAACTGAAATGACATTCATAGATGATTAGTTAAAACATTTCAAATGCACCTGCAGACTATTTTTAGTCATGTATTTCGTCATTGAGGATTTCTTAAAAATACTGTGTAAAATCTTGTCTTGTTCTCGTGAACTCAAACTCGTGTCTCATCTCGTCACACCCCTAATACCTATACATATATATATTCATATATACACACACACACACACATACATTTATACATATATTATATTATATTATATATAATGTGCTTCCTATATGTTGATGTCATTAAAGCAAAAGAGATACACACCAAAGACATTCTCAAATTTTCACTCAAATTGCAATGCTGATAATATAATTAAATAATAAATAAATAAATAATAGATGCATTTTCCCAAGTGCTCTCAGACTTCTTGACCCCACTGTGTTTTAAAAACAACAAGGCTGGTAACATTTGGCAACCACACGATCTTGCACAACGCTCGTTGGTGCTTTTGTACATTTCTCCCGTTGAGCCAACCGAGAGGACAAAGAGAGGAAAGCTTTGACAGTTTGGAGACTGAGATATGAGCGTGATGGGGATCGCAGCATGGCAAACATCAACAATAACATTCAAATTCACATAAACACAACAATGCAACCCACAAAGCGCACCTACAATCTGACCTGTGGGAATCGCATGCAACTCTACTGGAGAAATCTCCTCCCAGATGTACGTCAGTTCGACCACAAAGGCTTTCTTTCTCAAACCGACATGATCTGCTGCTGGCGCTTCCATTCTAGAAGCTCTTCGGCGTATATCACTGCCATGGCGGGAAGTGAGAGCTACCTAAATGTCCCTCGAGTACTTTATAAGTTTCAGGGTTTTATGACCTCACTCCGGCCTCTGATAAGAGTCCTGCACACCGCTGACCCGGCTTTCGCTGCCAATCGGCCTGACACATTACAGGAAGGCCATATTGTTCTACACAAGCTGCTTCCCCCTTTCATGATGGTGCGAGAAAGATCGGGGAGAGGGGCGGCAGTCCTCTGTGAGAGAATGAGAGCAAAGCTATCACGGTGAGAAAGTAAGGGTGAAAATGAAACATAAATATCAGTCAACTGCAAAGACACAATGGGTCATTTGTCATTCATATGGCAGGGGCAGGATTTTGGGAACCTTCACCGGTTGTGGCGACATCATAAAAGTGAGTGGGAAATGCTGACTTGCACTTCCACATAATTCAGAACTGATTATTGGAAGTTGCGTCCAAGAGTCTTCTTCTTGGGAAAAGTTAAGGTAGACAAAATTCTTAAGGGTGTGTTCATCCTTTCCTGATAATCACTGATGTAAGAAAAAGGATTCAAGCATTTGTGGAGGTACCAATGAAAAGAACAAGCATTAAACTTCCTCCAATTCATTCACTTTAACATTCAGATTTGATGGGGCAATTTCCTAAAATTAAGTTCTTAAACAATCAAAGTTTCAAGTAGTCATGGGTTTCTCAGCAACAGTAACAACGGTGGTGTGTTTACAGAAAGCTTAAAGGTGACCTATTATGACCCTTTTTATGTAATATACAGGTGCATCTCAATACATTAGAACATCACGAAATAGTTATTTTTTCTGTAATTTAATTCAAAAAGTAAATCTTAAATATATTCTAGATTTATTAGACATAAAGTAAAATATTTCCAGACTTTGTTTTCATTTTTTTTGATGATTACAGCTTGCTGCTCATCAAAATCAAAAAATCAGTATCTCAAATTATTAGAATATTTAATTTTCAAGTTCTATTAAATTACCATTCTCAGGGTATAAATACTAGCTTTAGGTCACTAATCCCAACAGCAGTCATGGGGAAGTCTGATGACTTGACAGTTGTCCAGAAGACGGTCATCAAGACCCTCTACAATGAGGGTAAGCCACAGAGGGTCAATGCTGAAAGAGCTGGCTGTTCGCAGGCTATTTCCTTCGCTGGAAGGAAAAAGTGTGGCAGAAAAAGGTGTACAAGTGAAAGGAATGACGGCAGGCTTGACAAGATTGTCAGGCAAAGCTGATTTAAGAACTTAGGAGAGTCTGGAGGAAGAGTGGAGAGGCACAGAAACCATGTTGTTTGAAGTTCAGTGTAAAGTTTCCACAGTCAGTGATGATTTGGGCTGCCATGTCATCTGCTGGTGTTGGTCCACTTTGTTTTCTGAAGTCCACAGTCAACGCAGCCATCTACCAGGAAATTTTAGAGCACTTTGTGCTTCCTTCTGCTAACAAGCTCTATGGAGATGCTGATTTCATTTTCCAGCTGGATTTGGCACCTGCCCACACTGCCAAAGGTACCAAAGGCTGGTTCAATGACCATGGTGTTACTGTGCTTGATTGGCCAGCAAACTCGCCTGACCTGAACCCCATAGAGAATCTATGGGGTATTGTCAAGAGGAAGATGAGAGACACCAGACCCAACAATGCAGAAGAGCTGAAGGCCGCTATCAAAGCAACCTGGGCTTCATTACACCTGAGCAGTGCCACAGGCTGATCGCATCCATGCCATGCCGCATTGATGCAGTAATTCATTCAAAAGGAGGCCCAACCAAGTATTGAGTGCATAGAAATTAACATACTTTTCAGAAGCCTGACATTTGTTTAAAATATCCCTTTTTTTATTGATCTTATGAAGTATTCTAATTTATTGAGATAGTGAATTGGTGGGTTTTTGTTAAATGTGAGCCAAAATTATCACAATTAAAAGACTTAAAGTACTTCAGTCTGTGTGCATTGAATTTATTTAATACACAAATTCCACAATTTGAGTTGAATTACTGAAATAAATCAACTTTTCCACGACATTCTAATTTATTGAGATGCACCTGTAACTCTCTGGTGTCCCCAGACTGTGTCTGTGAAGTTTCAGCTCAAAATACCCCATGGATTTTTATTGTAACATGTTTTAACAGCCTATTTTTGGGTGGGAGAAAAAAATGCATTGATTGTGTGTGTGTGTGTGTGTGTGTGTGTGTGTGTGTGTGTGTGTGTGTGTGTGTGTGTGTGTGTGTGTGTGTGTGTGTGTGTGTGTGTGTGTGTGTGTGTGTGTACCTTTAAATGCAAATGAGCTTGTGCTCCCCACCCCCAAGCTTGTGATTCCATTACACTGAGGCATACATAATACAGGAGAAGCTCACACAGCAAATATAACTCTCAAAATATGTGATGCAGCATTTCAGATCACATAGGTATGGCATGTATTTTGTGGATGTTTGCTAACATTCGATTCTGAATGAGTTTGATAGCGTGCTGCACGGCTAATGTGGCTAAAGCTACACACTGTTGAAGAGACTCAATAACAATGAAGATGCGTTTATATACAGACTGCAAGCTTTTTCAGGTTAAAAATGAAAATAATGACATGGCTCTGGTCTCTGGGAATACAGTAAGAAACAATGGTAACTTTAGCCACTTTTAACAAGTACATTAGCAACGTGCTAACGAAACACATTCAGAAAGACAATTTGCAAACATTACAAAATATATATGCAATTGGACCATGAACAGTTGGTATCGCTCCATCTTTGAGAATCAACTTCTGTGCAAATTATAGGGGCTTTCGCACTGAATAGTTCTAGGAACTAGCCACTAGGATAGTTCCCTGAGAACTAATTTCTCCCCTAGGCCATGATCCTGGTTGCATTCGCACCGGCAGTAGGAATTCTGAAGCGGCAGACAGTGGCATCTTTAAGCGTGGCATTTACAAATGCTAAAAACCAGTGGATGGAAGACTGCGTGATCAGAGCTGTTTGTTGTGTGTCGTGGGTTTCGTGATAACAGGGATGGAATGTAAATGCATAATTTATGCGACTGAAAGAGCAAAAAGTAGGGCTAAGAGACGAAATCTCCTATGACAACTTTTAGTATTACATATCATCGAGGCGGAGAAAATAACACAACCCTGCAGACAGCAGGTAAAGCCATTATCAGTGTTTTCCATGTTCGTGAATTTTGTTTACACAGCTTTTTAAAAATGCCGGGTGCCGGTGTTTGACGAATCAACATACACTTACGTCACTGATAGTTCCTATAGTGCTGGTTTAGACCCTACTCTGAAGTAGGAGCTAATTTAGTTCCCCCAGAAGGAGTTCCTAGAACTAAAATCGTTCCTAGTTCCTGTGGTGTGAACACGCCAAAATCCAGGTGCTTCAGCCAATAGTTCTAGGAACTATGAAAAGGATCTTCCGGTGCAAGAGCCCCTTATGTGTTTTACTGACCCTCGTGTGCAAAGCAGTCTGGTGTAAAATGACACTTAATGGTATATGAGTTTATCTGGACACATTCTCTTCATAAATAAAATTACACCACTAAAAACGGAAAAAGTCAGATTTTCATGATATGTTCCCTTTAATGGAATGGTTCGCCCACACATGCAAATTATGTTATTTACTGAAAGTATGATTTGTTAGATTTGTTGAATAAACATTAATTTCTTATGACTTTAAAAAAATTGGAATATAATGCATATAATGCATCAACATTTATAGTGCTTTTATGCTATTATTTGGTCCTTTTTGAAGTTTAATACCATGTGATCACCGTGTTATTTTTTTGTATGGACATGCATTTTTTTTTTTTTTTTTTTTACAGAAAAAGTGTTTGAAACATCATGAGGGTGAGTAAATGACAGAATTTTAATTGTTCGTGACCTATTTAAAAAATACATTGATTGGCTTTGGCTAACACAGCAATGTGGGAATGTGTATGAAAATGTTTTGAAATTACCTGCAGGAAGAGAAAACTGGCATCTAAGGAGCAGGCGAATAACAGGAACTACTAAATATACAAGCATTCAGTGTCCAAAGCAACGTCTAAATATAGACCAGCATAAGAAATGAAGCCCTGAGACTTCCTGTGTGTTGTGAGCCATTTAATTAAGAGTGACAGAAAAAATTAGTTGCGTTTTTCTGCGTGAACTATTTCTATTTGACATCACTACACAACTCAAACCAAAGAACGCACATTTGTACACCACACATCATGAGAACATGCACGCTGACATCTGTTTGGGTCATTTAGCTTGAAATAGCTGACAGTGGCTAATCTTTCCTGCGACTTAGATGGACGTACATGCAGTGATTGCAGGATGTGGAGAAGATTCCATTTGTCTCTAATCTAAAATGGTCTCTAACAGGACCATTTTCAGTAACGAGGCAATGTTTACACACACAAAAGATGCTGACAGAGGTCAATTGGGACTTTTAATCACAAACGACCTAAAACTCAAGATTAAACCAGAAGAATTCAGCGATTACCCTTTTTTTTTTTGGTTCACGTTAGGGAAAGTCGTTGATCAGCAGGTGTCTGAGGGTTTAACAGATGTTTAGGTTAGTGTAAATGCATATGTTGTTGACTTGTGGGGGGTGGAGGACAAATCGTGTAGAGCCCTTTGAAGCTGCACTGAAACTGACATTTTCACCTTCAACCCATTGAAAAAAAAACCTTACTTTCTTTTCGACTGAAGAAAAAAAACAAACATCTTGGATGACATGGGGGTGAGTAAATTATCAGGAAATTTGAATTCTGAAGTGAACTAATCCTTTAAGAGGCACAGAGGCGGCGTGTGATACCAACACTGGCAAAATAAACCACTATTACGTTCATAAACATAATTGTGCTCAAAGCAGCAGCAGAAATGCTGAACAAGCTCCAGCGCTCATGTTGATCTGCACGAGCTTCCTGTGGGATTACAGATTACGTCCCGATGAAGTCAAGCCAGATACACGCCACATAATCACCGTCCTACTTAACCTGCGGAGCATATCGGCAGGAAGACATGGAGCGTGCAGGTCAGCACACACCTGACCTCGCTTCAGACACAATCCAGAGGGTGTGCGATTCTGTGTGTGTTAAAGGGAAACATCTGCACACAGCACAAGGAGACCACTATTGTCTATGGAGAACTGTGCACTACAGTACATACATGGTCAGCGTGTCTTTTTACATACTTGTGTCCATGCCAGACTGTTGGGAATGTCACAATGCATAAAGGTGAATACATGTACACACCCTACACTATAGTAACACATCGTCTGATCACCAAACATTCAGAGTACCAAGCAAAAGCTGGAATCTACACCACAAAGAAGCTCAGATATACTATTTGTTGTTAGTTTTGCAACATGTTTTCAACTAGATGGATCACATGATACTTGTTCTAGAGAGAAAAAGCTTGACCCTCACCCTTCTCTTGAGACGGTCTCTCTCTCTCAGCGTGAGCGTGTCGGCTTTGGCGATCACAGGGACGATGTTGACTTTGCTGTGGATCGCCTTCATAAACTCCACATCTAGAGGCTTCAGGCTGGGAAAAATCAAGCACACAGAAGCAAAAATCACATACAAAAGTTTGGGGTCAGTAAGATTTTTTTTTTTTTATAAGCAAGGATACTTTAAATTGATCAATATTTACATTTATAATGTTACAAAAGGTTTCTATTTCAAATAAATGCTGTTCTTTTGAACGTTCTATTCATTAAAGAATCTTTAAAAAAATAAAATCACGTTTTCCACAAAAATATGAAGTAGCACAACTGTTTTTAATAATTGATAATAATCAGAAATGTTTCTTGAGCAGCAAATCAGCATCTTAGAATGATTTCTGAAGGATCATGTGACACTAAAGAGAGGAGTAATGATGCTGAAAATTCAGCTTTGATCACAGGAACATTTTAAAATATATTCAAATAATAAACAGTTGCTTTCTATTGTAATAATATTTCGATATTTTACTGTATTTTTGATCAGATAAATGCAGCCTTAAGTGACTTCTTTCCCAAACCTCTGAAAGGTAGTATATAAATTTGGATTTTTTTGGATTTTACATGGATTTTCACCATAATAAGAATGGAAACAAAACAATGCATCAACCATAATTCACCCTGAAATGATGTGATGGACAAATGTTTGGCTGCAATGTTTGTTGGCAATTCAATAAACATTTATCTGGGACTGTTGAAGATTTGAGTTAGAAGCTGAGTTTTTTTTATGACAATTTACATCACCTTTGAACTTGAACTGAAAAGTTCTGATGTAAAATTCAATTGGGATTTTTGTTGGTGATTCATGTTGCTTCGATGCATCACTCTTGGTGTAAACAGGCCTTAATTGAGGGCTAAAGCTAAGCCACTTTCTGCATGAATAAGATGTTTTATTGACTGATGATGAAAGGCATGTCATGTGCAGGTGTTTTACCCGTGTCCAAACGGAGAGATGAAGTAAAAGCAGCAGTGTACTCTGTTGTCAACGATGTGTCTGCGGTTCAGTCCGCTCTCGTCGTGCAGGTATCGCTCAAACTGATTATCGATATACTGGATGATCGTCTTAAAGCTGTCGAAGAGAATAAAGCAGAGAATGAGCTGAAAGGAAATACTCCGATGTAAAAGCTTGTTATTGTATTAAACAAGAGCATTAAACAAACATCGGAAATGGATCTCAGCAGAACAAAACCACAATCTAACCACGGGACATTTTAGAAATGGAGAAAAACCACTTAGTCAAGATAAAGCTTATCAAAATTCTCCACAACATCATGTTTACAGGTTCTTGTTCAGCAAAGGCTCACCACATGCACCAGTGTTATTTTAGCATCACTGAGATCATATTGTTTTTTGTTTTTTTTACATTTTATGTTTGCATTTTAAATTGAAAGTTTTAGTAATTTTGCAATGTGTTTTTGTCATTTCTATTAGTCTTTTAAAATGTTAGTTCATCCAAAAATGAAAATTCTGTCATCCTCATGTCATTCCAAAAAACTTTTGCTCATCTTCGGAACACAAATGAAGATATTTCTACCACTTTGATGCTTCAAAAAGTTCACAAAGAGATCATAAAACTAATCCATATGAATTAAGTGGTTTAGTACAAATTTTCTGATCGCTTTATGATGAACAGATTTAATTTAGGCTTATTCACAGAATTAATTTAGGCTTATTCACATATAAACATTGATCAGCGAACATAAACAGAAGCTCAATCGAACCTGCTTCACGTGCGAGAACAAACCTCTTGCGGAAGCTCAAAGTGATGCATAACACGAGAATGAACCTCATTGGTTCTTGCGAAAGCTCAAACATGATGCGAAACAAGAGAATGAACCTCATTGGTTCTCATATGTCAAGTGAACATACTTGAGCTTCTGTTTATTATAACTGATGTGTGAGTTGATAAATGTTTATATGTGAATAAAAGTCTAAATTAAATCCGTGCAGTGTATAAAGCAATAGTGTATCTTCAGAAAATTTAGAATAAACCGCTCAATTGATATGGATTATTTTTACAATCGCTTTCTGAACTTTTTGAAGCATCAAAAAAGGGACAGAAATCTCTCATATTTCATCAAAAATATCTTCATTTGTTTTCTGAAGATGAACGAAAGTCTTACAGGTTTGGAAAGACACGAGGGTGAGTAAATGATGACAGAATTTTCATTTTTGGGTGAACTAACCCTTTAAATATTTTTATTTCAGTTTTAGTTGTAGTTATTTAGCACATCAAGTTAAACTAAAAATGAGAAAAAATGAGAAATGCTGCCTTAGCAACTAGCTGCAACTACAGTGACATGGACACACAAATCGGATCTAAACAGTTGCGATACACAAGTGGACAGTCAATAATATTAGATCAGATTACAATCGGATTTGAACTGACAGTAGTGTGAACTAAAGTTCTCCAGACTTATCTAAACCTCACACACTAAGCCACTTCTGCTTCTCATGCAGATATGATCACTGCACTGCACTTTTCTAGATCTCGGCCTTTTTGAGAGGCCGAAGGACATGATAATATAGATAGGTAACGTGGATGGCATATTTTCATTAACGGCCTGTGAAGTCTGTGGGTGAGAGATGGGGAGGATATTGTTCTTTCAAACAGGACGTTCCCAGCATTCCTCAGCAAAGCTCAATGACCAATATACAAACACAAGGCAACAGCTGCCGATAAACCACAATCAAGTGCCATAAAGTAAATAGTCTGTGCTCTGCAGATACACGGACACATAACACTGAGTATTAAGTTAATAATCAGTCCAGTCTTCCATTCAGGAGGTCATAGTTATATGCAAGGTCTAATTTTACGGTAGATATATCTGTAATAATAAACAGCTAGTTCACCTACCTAAGGGAAATTTTGATGCAAAACAACAGCAGCACTATTGCAAGTGCACAAATACATCAAGAGTGATACACATTACATAAATATTATGTTTAAGACATAAAAAAGTAGGGATGGGTCAAGATGGAGTCTAGGCGAGATCAACTATTTTTAGCAAAAGAGCTTTTTTGCGAATTTTGCTATAAGCAATTATTTTTTAAGATGTATCAGTCAAGTTAAAATAGTCAAACTTTTAAAAACACATCACGAGATCCTCGAATCTGTACTCAATTTTGCTGTTTTTGAAAGCGAGAACTAACACACCTTAGAGAAACGCTCCTTAAAAAATCTAAATCAAAAATGCTGTGCTGCATTTCACATGTACAGTGGACTCAAAAAAAGCATTTGGACACTTAAAGGGGACCTATAATGCCCCTTTTACAAGATGTAATATAAGTCTCTGGTATCCCCACAATGTGTCTGTGAAGTTTCAGCTTAAAATATCCCACAGATCATTTATTATAGCTTGTCAAATTTGGGTGTGAGCAAAAACACACTGTTTTTGTGTGTGTCCCTTTAAATGCAAATGAGCTGCTGCTCCCGGCCGCTTTCCAGAAGAGGGTGGAGCTTTAACAGCTCAACAACAACAAAGCTGGAGAATCTCACGCAGCCAAAATGAGGATTGTCAGTAACGGTGTTCAGCCTTACATTGTTCAAACCGGAGTCGACACTGATGGAGAGACTCAGGAAGAAGTTACAACTTTTAGAATGAAACTGGACGTTTCTGAACGGTTAGTGGATACATTTATGTAGTTGCTTTTCAACTCATCGACTAGCATGTGCCGTCATGTTAATCTTTTGTGCAAATTCAGCGTTGAATTGACCCTCGTTTGTGAAGCAGTCCAGTGTAAAATGACGGCATGACAACAACACTCTACTACAACAACTCTTCCTCTTCTCTAAAGCAGCCCAACATGGCCACGCCCCCTTTGTTATGTGTTCTCGGGGGTGGGGTTTATGTAAATTTTGGGGTTTGTGATCTCACCAACCCAGAAAGAAGCTTGTTGTAATTCTTTAAAAAGCGTATTCTGTAAAAGAAAATATCTCCCTTTGCATTAAACTTTGAGCGTCATAACTTTGCAGATGTTGTTTATGCTCAAACAGCAACATTACACACTAACTAAAGTTAAAAGTGAAATCATAATCAACCACCCCTTTAAGGCACACTTAAAATGTCTTATTTTCAATGCATTAACAAAATATCACTGAGCAAGTGACATTTCATAAATGACAAACTTCAATTTGTCAAATGTCTGTCTTTAAAAGTTGATAATAAAAAGGTGCGTTGATATTTGGTTAAAGTATAATGACATTCAGAAGTGTAATTTAAGTGTCCAAATAGTAAGAAATGTGTCCGAATCGGTATCAAAAAGTAATGCAAAAGTAATAAAATGTAATTTTGGAACAATACAATAATGTAATGTACACAGAATCAGTGTAGCAAAAATTAAAATCTTGGCAGATGTAAATGCATAGTGTTTTGAACTGTAGCATGATGTGCTGTGCTTTGCAAATATCCCGTTATTTTTTACCAACAACACTTTATGGTACAGGGAAAATTATAAAGTATGGGACAACTGAGACAATCAAACGTCAAACTTAGAAATAAATACATGGCTCACAAAGAAAGAAATTTCACCTTCCACACCCACTGATAGAGGCTCTACCAAAACGTTTCTCACCACACGCACACATCTAAATAAGGACATACCAGAAATTTATATTGATTTTTTTTCTTTTATTTAAAGTTATAATGACTAACCCTATCAAACTTTGAGAATAAAAATTTGTAGTTGAAGATGGGCATGCTAAATTTTCTATATATAGTAATCATTATGTTCACAACATGTAATAATTACTTTAATGAGCTCATTGTTTCAGCCTAAAATGAAGAGATGATGTTAGCTAACTGCATGATTTGTATGTACATTTTTGAACTACGTTACACAGACACAGTCACCTCTGATAACAGATTACTCTAAATTGTAATGTAGACACATGCAATTTCTGTAAAGCTGCTCTGAAACTATATATAGTGAAAAGCATTATACAAATCATGTGAATTGAACTGAATAGATGTCTCCAAAGGGAGGTCTTGGTCACTTCTTGGGACAAATTTAACAAAGTAAACACACACTGACCAGTCCTGGCTGTTGATGGCGTCTCCATATCCAGGCGTGTCCACTACGGTGAGGCGGAGCTTCACTCCCCTCTCCTCGATTTCCACCGTGGATGCTTCAATCTGAACCGTGCGCTCAATCTTCTCTGGAAGCACAACAAAACCCCCATCAGAACAAAAACACTCATGTTTACAGAACAAAAGATGTGCAGAAACATTTGAGGGGGTACATTGAGACAAATCACATAAAAAAAACCCTCATGATTTATTGTTGCAATGTAAAAAGTTTTGTGAGCACTTTCTGAGAACCATTGGGAGGAAGCCTTGGGCTACAGACAGGATTATTTTCTTGAAAACAACCTTGTTCTCTAGAGAGCTTTAATAGACAAAGAGCTCAACAGAGGGATTTTAAGGGATTTTATATCAAATGAGCATCTAAATCAGAAACGTTCTGCATTCCACTGCGAGTTGCATCATGATGAAAAGAATATTTATTTCTACAAAACAAAAAAAAACACCGAAGACACACTTTAGGTATTGCATTAGACAAAATATTACAGCACGTGTCATTTCAAGCAATTTTTAGTTATATATATTTATATATTTTATTTATATATAATTATGTCCGATAACACTTAAGCAAAACATGGTCAGGTCAAAATATTTTTCCCAAAAATAATAATAAATCATTGTCATTTTCATTAATAATTTGTGATATTATATATATATATATATATATATATATATATATATATATATATATATATATATATATATATATATATATATATATATATATATATATATATAAGCGCTATATAAATAAAGGTGACTTGACTTGGTTAGATATTGGACACCTGCCAAGTAATGCAGAAGTGATGATATTTTCAGAATTAGTTGCTCATTTGAACTTGATGTACCTTTTTATGAAAATATGTTTCTATTTCTGCAGACGTGATAATGCAAGATCTGCAATATTCTCTTAAGGGCATCAAAACAACACCTTATGTATCTATTTTCATCTATCTTTTGACATTTGATCAGTCACTCTGCCCTAGCCGTTACACCAGCTATGACATAATGGATAAGTCTGTTTGACCAAAACATAAGTTAAAGTGGATGTAAGTTTTCCTATGCTTATGGTATAAAACGGACCGGGTCTTTGATAGTTTAGCTTTTTCCTTTGCTCTTTCTCTTTACACTTTTTGCTCTCTTTGCTCTTTTTGCTTCTAGCATCTCTTCTGCGTCTTCTACTGCTGCTTCTTCTCTTCTACCTCTCATTTCATACTGCAAATGTCTTAATTTTGTTCCTTCTTTCTCTATATTCAGATCTTCATCAATTAGATACAATACTCTAGATTAAATTATTAACTATTAATTACTTAATTAATTTGTTTGTCTTTATAATTTTTACTTAATAAATGTATTATTCCTTATTCAAATTTGTTCTCTGACATTGCTGGACTGCCTGGATCTCATTGCATCAGTTTTTGCAACAAAAAACAATTAATAAAACTATATAAAACTATTTAATTAAGTCAAATTAAAAGGAAAATGAAAAAAAAAAAAAAAAATCACCTAATTCAAACTATTTATAAAATCTATAATAGTATCTGAATGATACTAAAACAACATGACTATATTTCCATACAGCCTCATAATGCGATTATAATGAGATTTAGGCAATACTGTGATTAAACTTTACCCCATGTAAACACAACACTTTGATCAAACTGATGCAATTAAGCTCATTATCATAGTAACCATAATCGTAGTAAAATACAGGTGCTGGTCATATAATTAGAATATGATCAAAAAGTTGATTTATTTCACTAATTCCATTCAAAAAGTGAAACTTGTATATTATATTCATTCATTACATACAGACTGATATATTTCAAATGTTTATTTCTTTTAATTTTGATGATTATAACTGACAACTAAGGAAAATCCCAAATTCAGTATCTCAGAAAATTAGAATATTACTTAAGACCAATACAAAGAAAGGATTTTTAGAAATCTTGGCCAACTGAAAAGTATGAACATGAAAACTTTTTGATGATATTCTAATTATATGACCAGCACCTGTATGTGGCGTATGCAGATTTTAATCACAATAAACAGGCATCTAAACACTTTAATTGCATCTATTCCACTCCGTCACAATGTGACGTACACAGATGATGTCATGAGCAGATTCGTAAACATGGCGGTAAAGAAGACATCACATTTTTGGAGGTGTTGAAGATAGTGAGTTCATGTTGACAACATTGCGTGACATAAATAATGCAATATATTGATCGAGAAAATATTTTTAGGTGCGTCACCGAAAAAATCCATAGAAATGTGTTTTGCATTTGACATAAGTAGATCAAAACAGTGGCCAGTAACAAACCTACTGTATGCGAGTTCATCATATGTGCATGATAACGGTACAAATAACTACAATTCTTATTCTGATAATAATCAGAATAATAAAAATTGCATTGGGCCAAAATAAAGTTCATCTACAGAGGATTTGTCATGAAGGCTAGGGATTATTTTGGTTTTGGACACAATATCCTTTAGAGTTAATAAAGACCTCAGGGGACCCCTGTGTGTGTGTGTGTGTGTGTGTGTGTGTGTGTGTGTGTGTGTGTGTGTGCGTGTGTGTGTGTGCGCGTGTTACCTGCCGCTCCAGGTATATAGCGCTCTGGGTAGAGGTCAGTCAGGAAGAGGCTGTTGATGAGGGTTGATTTACCAAGACCAGACTCTCCTAAGATAACAAATAACACTCAGTTAAAAGCACAGTGTGTGTCTGTCTGAATCCATGTCTGTGTTTATATGTCACGCACCTACAACCATCAGTGTAAACTCAAAGCCCTTCTTCACAGACTTCCTGTGCACCTGATTGGGCAGGTTGGCAAATCCCACATATCCTGCAGCATCAGGAAACTAGAAACACACATCAGAACTGTTACACTGATGTACAAGTTTAATACGTAAACATTTAATACCCAAAGGTAAAGTGTGTTGATTTATTTGGAATTGCAAACTATAGTATAACAATAGTGATTGCAAAAATAATAATAATTTTCCCAAACACTTCCCTCATCTTCCACTGACCATGAAAATGGACAGTCCCACCCAAACTCAATCCATTAGATGAGTCAGATGTTGACATATCAGGCCACTCAAATAACAAACCAATGTTTTGAAAGCACGACCGAGTAAAAGTAACTGCTTAGGAAAATGACTTACTCACTCATACTAACTCTGATCATTAAACAGAGACAACAAAACATGAGACTATCCAAAACAATTACACACTTTGCCTTTAAACAAGTGTAGGAGTGTCTGTCTTACCTTTCCTTTTTCTCCAGACTGCGACATGACGTTACTGCCTGATAACTAGATGAAGAAAAAAAGCAGCAAATAAATGAATCTTGCTAAAGTCAAAAGTCTTGCTAGATTTCTCTTGAACTCGATCAGAGAGAACTAATCAGAGATGGTCAATCGATATGAGTTTTTAAAGACTGATGTCAGTACTGATATCTGGAGAAGTGGGTGGCCAATATAACACTAAAATACAGTAAAATAATAATAAATAAACAAAAAAAGAAACATTCCTAAAAAAATTCTAAACAAAACTCCAGTCTTCAGTGTCACATGATCCTTCAGAAATCATTCTAATATGCTGATTTGCTGCTCAAGAAACATTTCTTTTTATCAATGTTGAAAGCAATGCTTCATATTTCTGTTTTTCAGGATTCTTTGATGAATAGAAAGATCAAAAGAACAGCGTTTATTTGAAATTGAAATCTTTTGTAACATTATAAATGTCTTTACTGTCACTTTTCATCAATTTAATGCATCCTTGCTGAATAAAAGTATTAATTTATTTGTTTTTTAAAATTGTAATGACCCCAAATTTTTGAGCGTAAGTAATGAAAGTAAATAAATAAATACTGGTATGGTGAGGTCACTAATATACAGTGCCCTCCACAATTATTGGCACCCTTAGTAAATATGAGCAAAGGTGGATGTGAAAATAAATCTGCATTGTTTATCCTTTTGATCTTTCATTCAAAAAAAAAAAAAAAAAAAATCACAAAACTCTAACCTTTCATTGAAGGAAAACAGTTGAAAGTGGAGGGAAACTCACATTATGAAATAAATGTTTTTCTCCAATACATGTTGACCACAATTATTGGCACCCCTAGAAATTCTTATGAGTAAAATATCTCTGAAGTATATTCCCATTCATATTTACATTTTTTTAGCACACCAGGGTGACTAGGAGCATGAAATTGTCCAGCCATGACTTCCTGTTCCACAGAAGTACAAACAGGAGGAAACACAAAGGCCAAATTCCCGTAATCATTCATCACAATGAGTAAAACCAAAGAATATAGTTCTGATGTGCAGCAAAAGATTGTTGGGCTTCACAAAATAGAAAGTGGCTGTAAGAAAATAGCTAAAGCATTGAAAATCCCCATTTCCACTATCAGGGCAATAATTAAGAAGTTCCAATTAACTAAAGATGTTACAAATCTGCCTGGAAGAGGACGTGTGTCTAAATCGCCTTAATGCACGGTGAGGAGGAAAGTTTGAGTGGCCAACGACTCTCCAAGGATCACAGCTGGAGAATTGCAAAGATTAGTTGAGTCTTGAGTCTCAGAAAGCCTAAAAAGAATTATCAAACAGCACCTACATCCCCACAAGTTGTTCAGGAGGGTTTCAAGAAAAATCCTCTGCAAGACTAGAACTTCAAACGGGACCGGCTTCTATGGTCAGATGAAACTAAAAAAAGAGCTTTTTGGCAGCAAACCCACCAGATGGGTTTGGTGCACACATGGATAAAAAGTACCCCATGCCCACGGTTAAATATACTGCTGGATCTTTAATGTTGTGGGCCTATTTTTCTGCTGGAGGTCCTGGACATCTTATTCAGATACATGGTATCATGGATTCTATCAAATACCAACAGATAAAAAAAATCTAAACCTGACCGCTTCTGCTAGAAATCCAACAATGGGCCATGGTTGGATCTTCCATTAGGACAATGATCCAAAACAAACATCAAATCCAAAACAAAAATGGGTCACTGAACACAAAATGAAGCTTCTGCCATGGCCATCCCAGTCCCCTGACCTGAACCCTAAAGAAAATGAGTGGAGTGAACTGAAGAGAAGAAGCACCAGCATGGAGCTGGGAATCTGAAGGATCTGGAGAGATTCTGCATGAAGGAATGGTCTCTGATCTCTTCTCAGGTGTTCTTCAAACTCATCAGGCATTATAGGTGAAGACTCAGAGCTGTTATCTTGACAAAAGGAGGTTGCAAAAAGTTTTGAATAAAAGGGTGCCAATAATTGTGGCCAACGTGTTTTGGAGAAAAACATTTATTTCATAATGTAAGTTTCCCCCCACTTTCAATTATTTTCCTTAAATGAAAGGTTATAATTTCGTGAATTTTTTGAATGAAAGATCAAAAGGATAAACAATGTAGATTTATTTTCACAGCTGCTTTTGCAATAAATGCAATAGATAGCCATTAAAATAATCCTTCACATTCCAGTCAAATGAAACATTCACATTTAATGGAGGCACAGCCAATTGAAACTCTCAATCAATCTGATCGTCTTACACACACTGTAACGGATCTGCATGGGGTTGGGCTGATGATTTTGATGGAAAACAAACTGTTCTGGAGAAGCTGGAGTGTGTGAGTGTGTTAGACATGAAGAGGAGAGTGAGGGGTGACGACAGGGAGGGAACAATGCTGTTTATCTTTCATCTTCCTGGAAACGCTTTCCTACATTTCCACCACTCCCCATAAATGAAGGCTCACACACACACACACACACACACACACACACACAAAACCACCCAAAAACACTCAAATGTGCTTTATGGGGTTTGGGTGAAGGTGTGTTGGATTCAGAGACGGCAGGGCTGAAAGTCTTCACTGTGAAGGCCTAACAGCTGTAATACTGACAGATTGAGTTTTTCATTTTTATGAGTGTTTAACTTTCTACTCCCAAGAGAGGAAAAATCAGCTTTGCATCACAGAAATAAATTATATTTAAATTGTAATAATATTTCACAATATTACTGTTTTACTGTTTTTTTGATCAGCCTTGGTGAGCATAAGAGGCTTCTTTCAAAAACATTTAAAATAATCTTACTGATACCAGCCTTTTGAAAGGTAGTGTATCGCCGCAGTTTTCCACTGAAATTAGGACTGCACAACGATTAATCATGATTAAACGTTTGCAAAATAAAAGTCTGTGTTTACGTAATATGTGTGTGTTCTGTGTATATTAATTATGTATATATAAATACATGCACATACATGTATAAATTTAAAAAATATATACATGTATAAATAAATATACATATTTATATATATTTTAGATTACATATAAATATAAATATTTTATATATAAATATAATTTTTTTCTTAAATATATACATGAATGTGCGTGTATTTATATATACATAATATACACAGAACACACACATATATTACGTAACACAGACTTTTATTTTGCAAAGAATTAATCGTGAATAATCTGCATTTCCATCATGGTCTAAATTTTATATTCATCAAACTAAATGGAGTAACTCAAAACCCAATTTTGCTCATTTTCAAACAACCTTAAAAGTTTATTTAGAATCTGTAGTTTTCAAAAAAATCGAAAAGCCCAAAGAACTTTATCTTTGCTAAATGAATTTAACATATGTTTTTGTGATTCACTTTCATTTTAAGTTCATTTTTTATTTATCAGTGTATCAGTAAAATGGATCCATGCGTTTGGTCTTAAAGTGACAGCAGCCTAATAAACCTGCTGCTCTGTCATTAATGTCAATCAAACAAAAGAGAAAATAACTTACTGCTCTTGACTGAATAACTTTTTTAGCTTTAATATGAATCAATTTATATTTAGGCTAATTCATACAGTGATGACTATGCAATATTTTATTTTTACATCTGATTATTACATTTCTGTACAAACATTTCTCATATCCTGAAATAAAAATTTGGTCATATCGCCCACCCCTTGCATCTCCTGTCTCCCATCTGTCAGCCTCAGTTCCTGTCTCTATTAAGCCCCTCCTTCTGAAAAGAGTAATGCGCTCTGATTGGTCAGCTGGAGCAGTGTGTTGTGACTGGTCAACCTCTTTGAGCGTGTTTGGGAAATGTCCCGCCCCTTACCGTAACCGCGTGTTTCAACACTCTACTAACTCAACCAGGCCCCACCCCTTTATGTTGCATTTGCCTTGAGCAGGAATTATTTAAACGAGGGATATTGTGACATGTTTGCTGAAGACTAAAATGGAGGCGTTTCAGGGGAACAATGCGCACTGATATACAAAATAACTCAGTTTGGAGTGACTTGGGAACTTTGCAGACCTTTTTCATGCTCAAGCAGCAACATTACAAGTTCAACAGCGAAAAAAGCATAGAAGGACCGCTTTAAATTTAGCAATTTTGTGCTGTTACAAGTCATCATGCTGTGAAATGTCATGAATATCTGAACATCTTACACAATGTTTAATCATATTTAGGTTTAGTTTCAAATATGTTCTAACCTCATTTTTACAAAATAAGTACCAAACAAGAAAGAAAGTCATTACTGTGAAAGCTGAACAGCTGTAATATTGACAGATCTTCATTTTGTGATCATGAGTGTTTCTACTCCCCAAAGCTGGAAAAATCAAGAGTCAGAGCTTCTCTGGAAAGCATGGAAACTATAATCTAAGATAAATGTCAGACTGTGGGTGTTGTGGTGCTGCCTTTATAATGCCGGACACTGTGATTCCCATTTTATCACACACACATACACACTTTGGGAGGTCTTGTTATTGCTGGCTGGAAATTACGGGAAGGATAAACTAGTTGCAGATTAATCAAGTGGCCTCATTATCACCACAGAGATTACAGAGAGTAGCTCCGCGGGTGATTTTTGCATTAACGTGCATTAAACTCCAAAACCAAGAAAAGATTTAACAAACACACCAACTTTCAACTCTGCCTCACCCTCAAACGCGAGCACAGGTGGTGACCTGACTTAAGAGATTTACCATTTTTACCATAAAATGGTTTTGAGGTTCTTAACAGAATTCCTGATGGAGCTTAACGGATCGTAAGCTCGTGAGACATGTGACTGATACAGTCAGATCAGAAAGCTGGGTTTGCTGTTGGCTCGCGGGTCATAACAGCACCGCTATTGCACAACCGAGCTACCGTTCAAAGCAGCACTTGAGTTTATGAGTGAAACGTGCCTCCTCACGACCCCCGGTGCTATTCACTTCACCTCTGAAGAGCGGCTCTGCTCTGGCGTATTGATGAATGATTTTCAAGACAAAAGGCGGAATCGCTTTCAAACACTGACGGAAATAACACATCCATACAGGATAGGAATTGAGAGGATGGGATGAGACGTGATAAAGGAAGAAAGAGGAGGGGTGAAAGGTTAAAGATGTAAATAAAGAGAAAAAAGACAGAAAGACAGACCTTTGATGACAGGGACATACAGAGCCAAGATAGCGGAGACAATCTTCAGTTTCTACTACATAGCAGGGTAAAACAGTTTACTAGCAATACAGCAAGTGTAACCAGTCTTACACAACCCGCTCTGAGCGGGATTCGAACCGTGGTCTCCGGTGTGGGACGCAGGCACTCTAACAAAGAGGCTAAAGACTGCAGCCTCTAGCGTCAGTCGCTAGATCAACTCTTAAGATCGAGGAAGTGAGGTTTTACACACACAGCTCTTACTGGCCTACGACAGTTACACTCACGCCCCTAAAAGTGTAACCGGCTGATTAACTGATCATTTCAAGACTATTGGCTGATAACTGTGCCTCATTAGCCGATTAAAAGAAGTGTGTCAATCCACCTTCTAAAATCCACTGACAGCCTCGTCAATGCAAATATAAATAGAAGATTTAATAGAAATCAAAATTCAGTGCTGTTCTTTTGAACTTACAATTCAATAAAGAATCCCGAAAAAATTTTATCACTGTTTCCACAAAGCAGCACAACTGTTTTCAACATTGATAATAATCAGAAATGTTTCTTGAGCAGCAAATCAGCATATTAGAATGATTTCTGAAGGATCATGTGACACTGAAGACTGGAGTATTATAAAAAAAGGCCTGGTGTTGTTACACTATACAGCAGATCAAAATATTGGCCAAACGACATTTAATTAAAATGTTAACTTAATCTTTAATATTTGGCCACTTCTTTACAATAGAAATGCAGAGAGAGTGTTTAAACTTTTATTTTGAAATCACGATGAACATTTTGCATATTTAGAAACATATTGATTTATTCTCCTGTGATGGCGTAGGTTTATAAATGATTTCCGTTACAAATCTGATGAAATGGCGCAGATGGTGGTCATAGTATAGTATGGTTTTTAAATGGTTTTAATACATCGTTACTTGACATGGATAAAGTGCAACTTAAAACAAAACAAAACAAAAAACGTGAATTTAATCGAAGAATCATGACAGCCCTAAATATTTCAAAATACTACAGTTTTACTGTATCTTTGATCAAACAAATAGCCTGCAGCCTTGGTGAGCAGAAGAGGCTTCTTACAAAAACATTAAAAACTCTTGCCAACCCCAAACGATAGTGTACGTGCTCACTTAAATTCAGCGATTTTTTGCCATTCTAAAAAGCCATCATGCTTTGAAATGTTTATGAAAACTTTTCACAATGTTTATTCAAATGTAGCTTTCGTTTCCAATTTGTTCTAACTTTATTTATACAAAATAAGTACAAAAAAAAGAAAGAAGGGTTGCTTTCTGTGCCAAATAAAACATAATAGGAGCCTAAAAAAGTCATGCAATTTCAAATATCCCCAAAATGTTAAACATTTCTCAGTGCAAAACCAGAATCACAGTGTCTTTATACATGCAGTAAACACCAAGGAGTACTTAAGCAGCTAACAGTCTATTATAATGAAGAGGTCATTTAGAAACTCATCTTGTTTACTTGTCACATCTCTTGCCAAAAGCTAAAATCCTGCTCATTATAAATTGGGGATTTCCTTTCGGACCACTTCTATTTAGGTTCAGGGTTATTTTAACATAACACGAGCCAAAAGATATAATTTTGATGAATACGAGCTGCCTGAAGTTTTTTGTTCTTCACTGAAACAACATATGACTACAATTCAGCATGAAAAAAATTAAGCTCTTTTGAACCGTTGTCATACATAGTGAACTCAGTGCAGGCTTCCTTGTTTACGTCCGAATTCCGGCTCATTATTATCACACGCATGTGTCGTGCTGCTCACGTGTTCAGCTTCGGCCAATACTGAGTTGGCATTCGGACGTAAAGTTCACTACGTATGACAATGGTTCAAATTGTTAAATAAAGTTGTTATTTTTGTTTAGTTTTTGCGCACAAAACGTATTCTCATCGCTTCATAACATTAAGGTTGAACCTCTGTAGTCAAGTTGACTGTTTTAACCATGTTTTCAACTACCTTTCTGGTCGTCAAAAGGTGCAATGATGTTGCTGCCAATGTGTGGATCAGATACCCTCGAATTTCATCATATCTTAATTTGTGTTCTGAAGATGAACGAAGGTCTTACGGGTGTGGAACGACATGAAGGTGAGTAATTAATGACAGAAATTTCATTTTTGGGTGAACTAACCCTTTAATGCATACAAAATATTCCTCTCTTATTCTGTATTTTGCTCATTTTATTACCACTTTCAATTCTATTATAAGGCCTATAAACTATTTAGCACATACAAAAATATTAAAAATATAACTATTACGTAATAGTAACATTGATATTTAATAATTTATTGATAATATAATAAGCTTTCTGTGTCCCTCCTTTGACAGCTACGCAACTACCACTTTCAAGCCCCAGAAAGGTAGTAAAGACATTGTTACAATAGTCCATGTGACTACACTGGATTACTTTAATGATGTCTTTACTACCTTTCTGGGGCTTGAAAGTGGTAGTTGCGTAGACTGTCAATGGAGGGACAGAAAGCTCTCAAATTTCATTAAAAATATCTTCATTTGTGTTCCGAAGCCTTACAGGTGTGGAACAACATGAGGGTGAGTAATTAATGACAGAAATTTCATTTTTGGCTGAACTAACCCTTTAACAAACAGAAAAGGCCAGAATATGAAGAGTTTGGTTCCAAAACGCGATAAACAAAATTGAGTTTCCACCAAAATCAGTATTGTATCTGGTCGGTATTGAAAAGTCATTTATTAATTTTGCGCAAAATGTGTTATTCTGTCATGATTTCTCCCTTTCTTTCCAAAACGCAACAAACGCCAGTCTCCTTTTTCTGCAGAACGTGATATATCTGCTCAAACAATCACAGCGCACCATTCATTGAAGGCTTTTTTAAAAAGCCATTTTTAATACTAATGTACTCGTCAAATGTGTTTATTTAACCGTGCGGTGGCGCCAGATACTCTTTAATCAGTAATGACAAATAATTTATAACATTAACAATGACCCGTTGAATGCATTTTGGGAATGACGGCTGAATGTATTTTTAGTAAAATGCCTGAATAAGATAAATATTGGCAAAGTTTAGACTCTGTCATAAATGTGAATCAACTTACTTTGTTGTGTATTTTCAATTTGAAAAATAACTTTTTTTTGATGGATTAATTGCATTTTGAAAAAAAGTGTCATGGATTTATTGCATTTTGGGGAAAAAAAATAACACATTTTTATAATAAACTTTTTAAAATCAAAATGTAGATTTGAATTTTTAATGTTTTTATAACCAAAAGATGCTATGTGAAAATTTGAAACAGAAAATAGTGGTTTTCATCTTGCCACTTTCTTGGTAAAGAAAACACCTTTTTACTCAAATTAATCAAAAACCAAACGTTTTGGAACCAAACTCTTCATATTCTCTTTAAGATAAAAGTGAAAGTGACATGTGAAGGCCAAGTATGGTAACTCATACTCAGAATTTAATCCTTCCACTTAGTGTACACACATTAGGAGTAGTGAGCACACACACACATGAAGCAGTGGGCAGACGTTTTTGCTGTGGCATCCGAGGAGCGACTGGGGGTTAGGTGTCTTGCTCAAGGGCACCTCAGTCATTTCCTGCCAGTATTGAGACTCAAACCTGCAACCTTCAGGTTACCAGTCTGACTCTCTAACTATTAGGCCACAACTGCCCAGAAAAGTGGTATGCATTTTCTCGGAAATGGTAAACAAATGAATTCATACTGAATGGTTGGCTCTCGGGAGGACATGTTAAAAGTGAGGAGGTTTGTTCCAGGCAGTGAACGTGTTATTAAACTGAAATGTGCTGTCAAACTCTGGCCATCATCTCCTCGACTCCCCCAAACCCCTCTCTGAATCCACATGATGCCAAATTCCTATGTAATTTATTCATGAAATTACAGATAACGTTGGGTATATTTTTATAGCACCCCATTTCTAGTGAAAACACCTCCTCTCGTCCACACCCTGCTTGATAAAGTGTTCTTAATTCAGAGCACGTAACACATGTAAAACTGACACACCCGCACTAAAACAAAACATATGTGTGTGTCATCTTACGGTTTCAAAGAGAAAAACAATGTATCCAGTAATACAACTATATCATTTAAAGAAACTTCATTTGAATGTAACTTTGTATCAACTTTTGACATGCAACAGTTACTGGAGCCGCTCAGAAATTCATACAAAGACTCGGCTGATTAATCACTTCCGGATACAAATGCGAAGAAACTTAACTTTTTTAGACGCCAGAAGACCTTACCTGTTATAAACGCGTGAAACACAAAAACCTGGAGTTTTTTCCACCTCCCTTGTTTTCTTTCTTCCAGCAGGCCAATCCAGGGAATCCGGAAACCGCTACAATTCCGCCCTTATCCCATAATGCCTGATGGATTGAGACCCCGGCGCAACGGAAGCCATTACGGCTCAAGTACTAATGTGGAGGACGGCCGATAGAGCGGCGAATTAGAGCCAAGATGGCGGAGACAGGTTACAGTTTCTAGGAGCGGTCTGTTTCCAGTGCTTTCGGCGAACATGTCTAAACATGCATATTTTATTATTGATATTTTATTATTGATATTTTATTAATGATATTTAAGTGAGAATTTTAACTTTTTATGATATATATATATATATATATATATATGTGTGTGTGTGTGTGTGTGTGTGTGTGTGTAATCAAAAGTTAAAATTCTCACTTAAATGTCATATATATATATATATATATATATATATATATATATATATATGTGTGTGTATGTTTTGGTGCTGGCTTGTCACCTACATATTGCTATTAAGTAAATATAAGTTATTTTATTAAAAAAAATCATAGTTGATTTCTTTTTTCATTTTTTGTTAAAAAAAGGAAAAAAAAGTGTGTTATTCATTTATATACCCCCCTTAGACTTTCACACACAAGCGCACAGCTTCTCTGCATCCTCATTGGCGAGCAACAGATGCTCTCTTGTGCGATTGGATAAAAGTTTCACTTCAGTCTTGAACACACAAACACACGCACGCACGCACCCCTCCTCTTGGCGTACCGCTATTATTCCACTCCACTTATTCCCAGTCCAGGAAAAGTCCGTTAGTCAAAGCACAGAGGAGACGCAGCGAGGAGATGCTGTCCACCTGATCAAAGCGCTACAGTTTTTGTTGACTGATCTGAGAGGAAAACTTTTGGATAGAAGATATTGGAAAAGAACACCTTTGGGGGAAAAGAAACAACGTTGGACAAAAGTTTTTAGAAGAAAGGAAAACTTCGGATTGAAGGCTCAAACGTTCCCAACAGGTGCACAGATATATTTACGCACTATAAGGAGTAAAAGAGATGGCCTCCGCGGCTCTGGAGATCCTGGGTCTGATCCTGTGCGTCTTCGGCACGCTCTTGGAGATGGTCGCCTGCGGGCTGCCCACCTGGAAGGTGACCGCCTTCATCGAGGCCAACATCGTGGTGGCCCAGACCATCTGGGACGGCCTGTGGATGTCGTGCGTCGTGCAGAGCACCGGCCAGATGCAGTGCAAGATCCACGACTCCATGCTCGCCCTCGGCCACGACCTCCAAGCCGCGCGCGCTCTCACGGTCATCTCGTCGGTCATGTGCGTCATCGGGCTGATGGTGGTGATCGCCGGCGCGCAGTGCACCAACTGCATCAAGACGGACAACGTGAAGGCGCGGGTGGTGAACGTCGGAGGGGTCATCTACATCATTAGTGCCATATTCATGCTCGTGCCCCTGTGCTGGATGGCCAACAGCATCATCTCTGACTTCTACAACCCGCAGGTGCCGGCGGCCAAGAAACGGGAGATCGGATCGGCGCTCTACATCGGCTGGGCGGCCACCGCGATGCTGCTGCTCGGGGGAAGCATGCTCTGCTGCTCGTGTCCGGCCTCTGGAAGCTCCGGCTACTCGGTCAAATACGCGCCCACCAAAAGAGCAACACCCAACGGGGACTATGACAAGAGGAATTACGTTTAGAGATGATTTTTTACAATAAAATTGTTGTTGTGTGTTGCACCTGCAGATATGTCGGCTCTCTCGTAAAACTTCAGACTGATTTTCCTTTTTTAAGCATCTTGGACTACTGATTGGATCAGTTTGTTTTATTTAACATGACGTCTTTTTGAGGATATGAAAGGTGAACATTTTATAATAACTTTCACAAAACATTGTGCAATGCTTAACAGATCAATAAAATACTTTCAATGTCCTGAAACATACAGTATTCATGTTTTAACGTGCATGATCTGTTAAACATTATAGAATTTAGCATCCGATTGGCTAAAATTGATTTAATCCTTTAATAATAATTTTCAGTAACACTATGTTGCTGATAATGAGCCGAGTTGATATACTTGATATGTGTAAATGTGCATAAACTACTGATCTGTTAAACATAATGTGTGTTTTCACAATGAAAGTTATTGTAAAGTGTTTCCTCTTTGTTAAAAGTGCTGTTTCAAAACTTTATTGAGGATATTCACATGGTGAAAAAGCAACAATAATCTGACAAAATATCTGAATTTTAGGTACCTCGAAAAGTTTGTAAGCTTGTAAAAGTTTGTAAAAGGCTAAAACCATTAAGTTAGTGGCTGTAGCTGTTCAAAGATGTTTACCGATGTGTTCAATGTGCTGAAGGCGTGATGTTTTAGTGTGTAAATGTGGAGGAATCTGCTTCGGCACATTTGCAGAGACTCTTCAACACTTGGAATGTCAGCCAGGACAAACAGCTGGAAAACTGAAGACAGCGACTCCTGACTGATCTGTTACTCTCAACTCACCCGTCCACACTGTTGCTCAAAGCTAAACAAGGCTACACGAGAAACAAAGTCAAGCAGGATCTACATCCACTATGGATAATGTCTGTTTTTTGGGATTATCCTGCCGGTATAGTGCCTTGCTGTATGCAAACTTTCATGGATGGGTATCTTCATGTTCCTTGAACTTAAGACCTCTACATTCAGTTTATTCAGCTCGTCTGAAATGGTTATGTTTTTGTAATTTTTTTTTAAATTGTCTTTTTAAATTTTTGAATAAAATGTTCTTTGGAATAAACATTTACAGTTTTGACACAAATATGAATGTTTGTGTTTTTAATACCTCTAATACATACCAATACGCATCGAATACAAGCTCAACATCAGGTTTCAAAAGCCATTCTTATACAACAATTATTGGTTTAGTTATTAGTTTTGATGCTAAACAAAGCCATGAAGGCTTATATTTATCATTAAAGGAATAATGAAGGTTCTCACCCATTCATTAAAATGTCACTGAATAAGTGTTTGATGCAGAACCGAGTGGTTGGAAAATGAAAAACTGTGTACAGTCATTTGTGAAGTATAGTGTAACTGGTTCTCCAAAACCTTGTTTCTTAAGGCTTAGCTGGTCATATGGCCACTAAATGCAGCAAAAACACGTCAGTCACACTTAAGAGTGTGCGGCAGAACCGCATGACCTGATTTTACTGGTTAGTACCAGTAGAAGTGAACTGGTACAAAAAACACACACACGCTCAGAACAAGAAGTTTGGAACAACTGAGTCTTACTGTTTACATTCAAAATACAAGAGACTCCGGATTCAACAACAACTTTTGTTCTGTTGGCACATTCGGGTCATTTGACTTATTTGCCTTGCCAACATTCACTGGCAATGGAGCAAAACATTGCACATTTCATTTAAAGAAGCTTTTTATCCAAATATAACTATTTTTTTTTTAGAATATGAACTAAATGACATTAGAAACAATGTTTTTTTTACATGCATATTATTGTTCTAAAAGCAAGATTGATTAAAAAAAATCAATTTATAGTTGATATTCATAGATTGCAGTGTTCAGGGCTGATGGTCTTGTAAACTTTAACATTTGTTTTGATATATCCTCTAACGTAAAGTATATATTTGACTGAAATGAATGTGTAAATGTACAAGAATAATATATGATGGTCTTGGAAGCATCAAACCAATCAGTCATGTTTTGGACTGTATGCTATTGTTTTTCAGCAAAAGTATGAATTCATCACTTAACGTTCAAAACAGTTAATTGGTTTGAGTAAGACTAACTTAAATTAAACGAATTAGTTCAGTCAAATTAACTTTTATGAGTATTAACCGCTACCTTTTGCTTTCGAGTTCACAGAACTGATATATTTTAAGTAAACTGAACTGTTTCATTAGCTGCGTCTCATTTCAGAGACTGCATACTCCGGAGGTCGCATTTGAAGGCTGCATACGTCATCGAGGATGTCTTATTTAAGAAAAGTAACCGTAATAAAATTGACTGTCATTCCTCTTAAGGTGTAAAATACTATAATTTCTTTCTTACTTTGCAATCTTATGGTTACTTGTCTTAAATGAGACCGCCTCGATGATGTATGCAGCCTTCAAATGCAACCTCGGGAGGACGCAGCCTTCGAAATGAGACGCAGCTACTGTTTTGAGTTTTATGAACTAATTTCTTTTAATTTAGACGAACTTAAGTTTGGCTAAAACTGGGCTGGGATTTCTATTTCCTAGCATACTTTGCCCATGACACTAGAAAGGGAGAGTAAGGGAGATGCTAAAATTAAGTGTTATATAATGTTTTTAAAATGTTAAGTGGGAGATTTAGTAGTGATTAATGTTTTGTTATGCTAATAGTTTCTGTTAATGTTGGTTTTTGGAGAGTTACCATCATGGTGACAAGTGGTGCATGTGGCTCGGTTTGAGAGCAAGTATATTAAATGCTTTATATTGCTGTTAGCAAATTAGCAAGTGCGCTTTTTCTGAATTAGCTTGTTATAGCTAGCAAAGTTTACACTAATAAAAATGTTTGCTTTGAGATTACATGATCATTTTAAGTTAAAAGGCTACTTCAAATTTCTGTCATTAATTACTCACCCTCATGTCGTTCCACATGCATGCATCGTGCTGCTCACGTGACCAGAACTGGCCAATGCTGAGCCGGCGTTCAGACGTAAACACGGAAGCTCCGCAACGGAAATAGCTTATGAGAATGACAGGGGAGAGATGAATTTGTTGAATAAATTCGTTATTTTTGTTTTGTTTTTGCACACAAAAAGTATTCTTGTCGCTTCATAACATTAAGGTTGAACCACTGTAGTCACGTTGACTCTTTTAACGATGTCTTTACTACTTTTCTTGACCTTGAATGACGGTAATTTCGTTGCTTTCAACGGAGGATAAAAAACTTTCAGATTTCATCAAAAATATCTTAATTTGTGTTCCGAAGATGAACGGGTGTGGAACGACATGAGAGTGAAACTTTCATTTTGGGGTTTAAAAACGAACCCTTTAAATGTATGAATTAGTTAAGGCTACTCAAATATTTCAATTTAAGAACAATTTAAATGTATGAGTACAAGATAAAAATCTAGTTCATTTAGTTGCCACATGACGTCATTTTTAAGGTTTTTTTGACAAAGCATTCTATAGCGCAAACTCTTTCTGTAGTTTATGGGTTTGTTAACAGCACTGCGTCCCCCGACCCTCCTCTCTTAGTCTCCAACACAATAGAGAGCCTGTATGAATATCCACACCAGTTCTTTCAGCCGGCATTGTGGGATTGTTAGTTCCAGTCACCCTTTGGAAGCTAAGGAGGTTACGAGGCTGAGTAACCAGTGAGTGTGTGTGTGTTTTGGGTGGGGAGTTTAGGAGGGTGTTTGGGGGAGGTGCCCAGACTTTTTTAAAAGGACCTTCCATCCGTAATGAAGAGAGGCGCATGGGGGCAGCTACGACGTCATTAAAGAATCTTCGTCATGGCAACCGCAAAAGAACCTGCAGTTGCCTGGTGACAGGACCCCATAATGTGGCCATATGGATGAGGACAATGGAAGACCCGTCGGCGGACATTCCAAGACACGGATGGGGGAGAGAGAGAGAGAGAGAGAAATGAGGAACATGAATGTGAATTGGGGTTCACATGATTCACAATATAAATCTCACATACAGAAATTAGATGTCATTTTTGACTAAAGATTATAGATCATTATTCACACCAAATACATGAATAAATATACTTGTTTTACACAGTAAAAATGTCAGGTAGCCTAACATGTGCCTAAATCTAAATGAGCTATATTATTTAATGTGACTCAATCAAACTGACTGCTTTAGATTACATCATTTTTATTTTATTTTTACAAAAATATTCTTTGAACAACATTAAATAGGTTAAATAATTAGGTTAAATAATTTATAAATGAGAGAAAACAAAGAAAAGAGAAATAAATAAAAGAAAATGATAAATAACACATAAAATAAAGATTGAGTCAGTCCACAAATAAACACATGGCCTTATTACACAAAAACACATAAACTAATAGTCTTTATAGCTTTCCTATTAGTACAAAGCCAAATAACTGATTTATAGTTTTCTATTTCTTTGAAAGCTGCAGAAAAGATGGTATTTTGCTGGAAAATTTACATTTGAGTGCATGAAATGGAAGTTGCGATAGTCTTTCCTTCCTTATTGTGACGTATATTCGAGTGAAACGTCTTTATGGACAAGAAAAAACATAGGGCAGGGTTTGATTTTGTCCATGGAGAATTGATTGGATGGTTGTGGTTTGCTATTGGTGGATTTTATGTGAGTGACAGGTTGCCCCGCCCTCATGCCAGTAAACATGTCATCAGAGAAGAGATTTTTGATTTCATGGTGCATTTAAAGCTTAATATAGGCTTTTCATTTCTGGGTCTAGTGTCACTAAATAGAATTCCACAATTAGTGACAGGGAACATTCTCAGAACTTTAGCTAACGTTCTGGCAAGGTTCTCTCAAAGTTATGAGCAAACCTTATTCCAGTAACGTTAATAGAACATTTGTTCAAAGTTATCTGGTCATCAACGTTCTCAAAATATTAGCAAAACATGTTATTCATGGACTGTTTTTTTCTGAAACATTTTAGTTGAATGTTAATCTAATGTTTTTTAAATGTTGCTATGTTTCAGAACATTCAGAGAATGTTCAAAAGTAACGTTGCCATAATGTTTGAAGAATGCTAAAATGGAATGTTTCCTTAAAGGGTTAGTTCACCCAAAAATGAGTCATTAATTACTCACCCTCATGTCGTTCCAAACCCGTAAGACTTTCGTTCATCTTCAGAACACAAATTAAGATATTTTTGATGAAATCTGAGAGCTTTCTGTCCCTCCATTGACAGCTACGCAACTACCACTTTGATGCCTCAAAAAGTTCATAAAGAGATCGTAAAACTAATCCATAAGAATTAAGTGATTGAGTCCAAATTTTCTGAAGAGATTTGATTGCTTTATATGCTGAATAGATTTAATTTAGGCTTTTATTCACATATAAACATTCATCAGTGCACACATCAGTTGTGGTAAACGGAAGCTGAAGAATGTTTGCTTGACGTGTGAGAACCAATGAGGTTCATTCTCGTGTTACACAGCATGATTGAGCTTCCGGAAGAAGTTTGTTCTCGCACGTCATACAGCTTCTGCTTATGTCCGCTGATCAATGTTTATATGTGAATAAAAGACTAAATTAAATCTGTTCATCATATAAAGCGATCAAGTCTCTTCAGAAAATTTGAGAAGTGATAGTTTAAACCAGGGGTGTCCAGTCATGCTCCTGGAGGTCCACTGTCCTGCAGAGTTTAGCTCCAACTCCAATTAAACACACCTGAACAAGGTCTAATTATGCATACTAGAAACTTCCAAGCAGGTGTATTGAGGCAAGTTAGAGCTAAACTCTTCAGGACAGTAGCCCACTTTGGACACACCTCGTTTAAACACACACTCACGTTCACTCACTCAATTCTCTTTCTGTCACACACACAAACACAGTGACACGACAGGTTCTCATGACGCCCGCGCTGACCTCTGCTCTTCAAAGGTCAGGTGTCATTTCCAGCTTCCCATAACTGACCAGTTGTGATGTCATCAAACACACCATCGCCACGGTGACGGTCCGTCGTGAACAACCTCTCACCCTGACTCACACCCTCTAAGACGGATTAGTCACCGTCCACACTCCCGCTGTCAATCACATGATCTGCTCACAAACAGGCATTTTTCCTACATGAGTTAAAATGAAAAAAAGATCCTAGAGTTGCATCAAGATAAATCTTAAGATAAATGTCTGTACGTACATCACCATTTGAAAAGTTTGAGGTCAGTAAGATTTTTTAATGTTTTTGAAATAAGTCTTTCATTTATTTTATTAAAAATACAGTAAAATCAGTAATATTGTGAAATATTATTACAATTTAAAAGTTTTCTATTTGAGTATATTTTAAAATGTAATTTAAAATGTGATCAAAGCTGAATTTTCAGCATCATTACTCCAGTCTTCAGTGTCACATGATCCTTTACACACAAGAAACATTTCTGATTATTATCAGTATTTTGTGGATTTTTTTTCAGGATTCTTTGATGAATAGAAAGTTCAAAAGCAGAATTTATTTGAAAGAAATCCTTTGTAACATCATAAATGTCGTGTAAATTTAGATCAGTTTAACTGAATAAAAAAACCTTACCGAAATTTAGAACGGTAGTGTATGGCCTAACGTTTTAATGTCGTAAAAACTGATCTTTCAAAGCTTGTGACTCTATCAAACAGAGTAGAAGAACATGCTGAAGAATGTTTATGTGTTTATGTGAGGTTGATTATGATGCAGAACGGTTACAGACAAACAGAATCATCAGAATTCCTGTTCAAGGGTCAGCTGGACAGGAAGCAGGAAGGAAGTGAATGAGGAGGGGCATGATGATGTGTGTCTGAGTGCCTAATTATGCGTTAAACGCTGGTGTGTCATCATAATCAAGGAAATATCATGCATGGAAAGTGCGTCAAGCCATTAAGTCCAGTGCAAGAATGAGAACATTTTATTTTTTCAGAAGTTGCTCAGTTTTGGTTTGTGTGAGTGTCAGTGTTGTCTCAGGTTTTGCTTTCAGTTGATTTCATTAACATGCCCCTCAGGTGACCACTGTTGATTAGATTAGAGACACAGAAATGAGCCAATAGCTGTTTTTGTGAACTTAAATTATTAAGAATGATTATCGGTAATTGAAATAAAGCTGAAATAAAAACATAAATATTAGAAATAGAAATAAGTTGAAGTACTAAAACTGGAATAAAAAATATTTAACGCTATTTAGCCTATATAAATAAAATCGAATAAAAACAACAAAAACACATAACAAAGTAATAAAACTTAAAGGTGCCCTAGAATCAAAAATTGAATTTATCTTGGCATAGTCAAATAACAAGAGTTCAGTACATGGAAATGACATACAGTGAGTCTCAAACTCCATTGCTTCCTCCTTCTTATATAAATCTCATTTGTTTAAAAGACCTCGGAAGAACAGGCGAATCTCAACATAACACCGACTGTTACGTAACAGTCGGGATCATTAATATGTACGCCCCAATATTTGCATATGCCAGCTCATGTTCAAGGCATTAGACAAGGGCAGCCAGTATTAAGGTCTGGATCTGTGCACAGCTGAATCATCAGACTAGGTAAGCAAGCAAGAACAATAGCGAAAAATGGCAGATGGAGCAATAATAACTGACATGATCCATGATTACATGATATTTTTAGTGATATTTGTAAACTGTCTTTCTAAATGTTTCGTTAGCATGTTGCTAATGTACTGTTAAATGTGGTTAAAGTTACCATCGTTTATTACTGTATTCACGGAGACAAGAGAGCCGTCGCTATTTTCATTATTAAACACTTGCAGTCTGTATAATGCATGCTGCATGATGAACACTTTGTAAAGATCCATTTTGAGGGTTATATTAGCTGTGTGAACTTTGTTTATGCAATGATACAGTCGAGAGCTCTGGGGGGGCGGAGAGCGTGAGCAATTAAAGGGGCCGCAGCCTGAATCAGCGTATTTCTAATTATGCCTCAAAATAGGCAGTTAAAAAAATTAATTAAAAAAAAATCTATGGGGTATTTTGAGCTGCAACTTCACAGACACATTCAGGGGACACCTTAGACTTATATTACATCTTGTAAAAAAACGTTCGATGGCACCTTTAAAAGTAGCCCATTTTTTGGAGAGGCTATCAACAGCGAGCTAGCTTTGAAAATTACCGTCCCTTCCGAGTGTCTCCAAAGCCACGCCTCCTCCAAAACAGGGAGCGAACAAAAGCATCTCAAGAGACGGTGTGGTGAGAAATCGAGTCCCCTTATTAAGAATCGGGTCTCCTATAGGAAGAGTGATTTTTAGTGCCTGGTTATAATCGCTGCAAAATCACGTAATGATTTATATCGTTTAAAATGTGTTATAATGCCCATTAATGTCATGGTTCATATACTAATATATAACTGAAGTTATAGATGGTATGCATAGACGTCACTTTCCCACCGTAACGCGCTCCGTCAGCTGGACTGAGTGGCAAAAGAACCTGCTGCATGACTGGATTTAATAGGGGAAACTGAGAAAACGCGAGTAAAACAAACAACTCGAAAGTGCCCCTTATGACATGTCAAAGAAACCTAATCCATGGATATTGACATGCAGCCAGGAATCGTGTTTCCTGACATTTAAATGTGCCTGATTTCGACGCTGGGGAAATACATAAAGCAAATCTGCCTGTGAATATTTTATATAACTACAGTATAGGTAGGTCTAAATCGGAGTAATCACTTATATCAATGTTATATATAGCCTATATATCGTAATATCGTCCAGACCTAAAACTTGTATAGTTTTTGTCAGTGTTTATTTAAAAGCAACCAATTATGCAGAATATAAGATGGAAAATATTTAATTGATGAGTTGTCAACACAATATATAGATTATGATTTTACCCCCAAATACAACATTTTGACACTAAATGATTCTGCAAATCCATGTTTCTCTGTCTGGAGTCCTGCTGTTTCTGTGAATTGCAGCGACCCATTTGCTTCTTTTTTCTGTAGCTTTCAGCAGTACCTCAGGTTTTGTGTCAAAGCTATTTGTACAGTCAATCACAAAGCTCTTTCCCGTTATGGATGTGTTTTGTGTGTTTTTTGCGGCATTCACTCTGAAAACCAATGCTACCGCGCAGTCTCTTGCCACTCAGTGGGCGTGACCGCAGTCATAACGGTCGACCGTGACGTCACGTGCATACCCTCTACAGGTATAATAGTTGTCATACACTATAGAATATCCAGCTATAAAATGACTCTGGAAGAATTTGATGAGAAAAGTTTGAGATCATATTGAGATTTTGACTGCAGATCTTGAGACACAGTTTGAGACACTTCTGAAACTCAAGAGGAGACAGAAGGGAGATTGCTTCTCTTTGAAGAGCAACAACGGAGATATTAAATCTCATTTGTGATATTTCTCCCCTATGGGAACACTGAGTGGCAGCGGTGACGGAACCCTGCAGGTTCTGGAATGTCTGGGAGTGATTCTGGAATGTTCTTAATGAAATATGGAATGCGTGCAGGTTGAAAGTAAATTGGACTGGACAAGGGTTTAACCTCCTGCTGCGACACCAGCTTACGGACACAGTCTCGGTTATATGAGACGGCTTTATTCTGCTTTAGATGTCTGCTTTTCTTCTTCAACAGAGTTCAGAGATTTCCAGCCTTTCATTACAACAAAAGAAACAACATTCCCCTAATTAAAGAATCCTCCTAAATGAAGAGAGCATGGACCCGACAATGTTGGGTTTTATGGGGACTTTCCATAGACGTAATGATTTTTATTCTGTAACTGTGTTTTCTATTCCCTAATCCTAACCATCACAGACTTTCTGCATTTTTCACATTCAAAAAAAAAAACTATTTAGTGTTTTGTGATTTATTAGCTGTTTTCCACAAGGGAACCAAAAAAATATCCACACATGGCCAAAAATGACTGGTATTAACACACACAGGTTGGTTTTGCTATCTTAGTGAGGACATTCCATGGTTTTTATACTGTACAAACTGTATATTCTATCCCCCTACCCCTTTAGTATGTTTTTAAAGCTATTTTAAATATGAGGACTCATGAAATGTCCTCCTATTTCATGTTTATGTCGTAATACCAGCGTAATACCCATGTCAAATTTATACAAATTTGTGTCCTCATAAATCACAAAAACACGCGCACACAGAGGAAATTGTCTTCTCAGTTGGGCAGCATTTTAATTGGCTGTTGTGGGATTCTTCATGGATGTTTGACTGTATTTTCTCATATTCTTAACAACATGTTCATTCACATACCATTCAACACAAATCACCAGAGATCTCTTTAATATCTCAATTTTTTCTCAGGACGGCTGTGAGATTAAAATGAGAGCAAATGGAGGGTTTTGCTGACGCCTCCTGCTTCTGTTAGAGAACTCACACATTTCCTCCTCAAATGATCTGAGCTGCTCTGGATTCATTTTATAGCTCTTTACAGTTACTATTTGGCAACTATTGACGTATTTGTGTCTGAAAATGATACTTAAATGGAACATAACTGTTCCAAAGTTTGACATCAGTATATGATTTTTAAATGTTTTTGAAATAAGTCTTTTCTTCTCACCAAGGTTTCATTTATTTGATCAAAAATACAGTAAAAACAGTAATATTGTGAAATATTTTTACAATTTAAAATAACTACTTTTTATTTGAATATATTGTAAAATGTAATTTATTCCTGTGATCAAAGCTGAATTTTCAGCATCATTACTCCAGTCTTCAGTGTCACATGATCCTTCAGAAATCATTCTAATATGCTGATTTGCTGCTCAAGAAACATTTCTGATTATTATCAATGTTGAAAATGTGCTGTTTCATATTATTGTGGAAACTGTGATACTTTTTTCAGGATTATTTGAACAGAAAGTCCCAAACTTTTGAAAGGTAATAAAAGACTGAGTATAAACAATTAAGCAACACTAATTTATGTTCTGAGAACATCATAATTTGCAGATTTAACAATCTTCAAATAAATGCATAAACCATCCTAAATACAAGGCGAATGCTATATATTAACACGTGTGTGTGTTATGAGACAATGAATCCTCTCTGTTAATAAAATCTGTGGTTAGTGTCAAACAAAGCTGTTAAAACAACACTGTAGTTTGCAACATGCATTGATTCAAGTTTTTGAGGACCATGGGCTCAGCCCTGCTGTCCTGGGGTCTGAACGGATGAAGCCCACCCAAAAGTGATGGAGACACACACACTCACACACACACAGTGTGATATTGCCACACATAGTTGACTTCTATTGTTCGTGATTATCCAGAGCAGCTAATCCTCACAGGATCAAACCATTCAAGAACAGAATGAGAGAAGAAAACAACTGCAGAGCTACACGCCACAAAACCAAAGAAAGAGACTTTTGATGATAATAATTCTTGTAACTGTCATCTTAAAAAAAAAAAAAAAAAAAAAAAATAAGAGATGTATTTCTACAGGACACTAGTTAACTAGAGCATGACAGCTGTGCATCTAACCAGTGTATTACATTCCAGCAGAGCGGCTTAGTGGAAAAACAGCGACCCGCATCACTATTACTGCTCATAACCACTCCTGAGAAAAGCTTCTATATGGAACCTTAAGGGTTCCGTCAGGCGCTTCATATATAGAACATTTTAGGGGTTCCAATCATGGAATCGTTTTATGGATTTAGTTTTAATTACATTTTAATACAATTTTATGAATTAAACAGCTTGTAAACATACTTTATCATGTAAAATTCAACAATATTATTGATCTGACGGCACTGAAACATCAGAACTGAATCAACACTGAACTGACTTCAGCTGAACAATGAAACTATTTTCTTTTAGAGCTGCTGTACAGCAGAATTGAACTCTGCATCATTCATTAAAAAAAAATATTTTTTACTGTTAGTTTCACTCAAACCATCCTTGTTCACAGTACTTAAAAACTCATGTAACTAAATGAACTTCATTTAACTGAGTTGTTTCGACTGAAAATGAGTATTATCGGCTTTACTTAAGTGTTTGCTCAGTCAACTTAACATTGCTGAGTGAAACGCACAAATTAATGTTGACATAACTGGACAGTGGATCCGTGGTTCCCAGCATGCTTTACAAGGGACTGCATTAGGAGTGTAAATTTAGGGATTTAAGTGTTATTTTATGTTTTTCAGTAAAGGGAAAGATGTTGTTCGTGTTTAATGTTCACTTATGTTGGACATTTAGAGGAGTTTTTGAGTGCATTTTGTAGAGAAATAGTTGATTTAATAAGGTAAATCAAGTCAATAAATGTGTTCACCTTACATAAATCTCATCTAGAAGTGATAAATTCAAATGATTTGTATTTACTCAAAAGAAAATTTGTCAGCTTTACTTTAATTTCTTTTGTTCATACAACTAAATTACTCCGTATTGTTGCATGGAACCACTTGACACTACTTTAAGTAAATCCAATTTTTTTTTTTAATGGTTGAATCATTTTCCTGTTATTACTGTAAAGCTGCTTTGAAACAGTCTGCATTGCATTAAGTACTGTATAAATAAAGGTGACTTGACTAGAAAAATAACCCATTAAACATGAATCTATTATGCAACAATTTAAGACTTTTTCATTTTTTGCATAAAGGGTTCTAAATTTAGCAGATTTACAGTAGGCATCGAATAAATGTAGTACTAAAGGGCACAACGTAAGAACACGAGAGAGAGAGAAAAAAGTAAATGGGGCAAAGAAGATAAACAGTTGACTCATGCTTTGATAATAACCCATGATACATAAACACATCCACCCAGTCATTAGGGGAGAGGGCTCTAGCTCTACAGAGGAGGGTATAGTCCTGTCCCGGCGCCAGGAACGAAAACTTAAAAGGGATAGTTCACTCCAAAATGAAATTCTCATCGTTTACTCATCCTCATGTCATTCCAAACCTGCATGACTTTATGTCTGCAGTGGAACACATATGGAGATGAGGAAAACTGCAGCACATTAAACAGTATCTGGTGATTTATACTGTTCAGCTCAAAAAGTACTTTTAAAGGTGCCCTCGAATGAAAAATTGAATTTATCTTGGCATTGTTGAATAACAAGAGTTCAGTACATGGAAATGACATACAGTGAGTCTCAAACTCCATTGTTTCCTCCTTTATATATAAATCTCATTTGTTTAAAAGACCTCCGAAGAACAGGCGAATCTCAACATAACACCGACTGTTACGTAACAGTCGGGATCATTAATATGTACGCCCCCAATATTTGCATATGCCAGCCCACGTTTCCAACATTATAAAAGGCATTAGACACGGGCAGCCAGTATTAACGTCTGGATGTGCACAACCAAATCATCAGACTAGGTAAGCAAGCAAGAACAACAGCGAAAAATGGCAGATGGAGCAATAATAACTGACATGATCCATGATATCATGATATTTTTAGTGATATTTGTAAATTGTCTTTCTAAATGTTTCGTTAGCATGTTGCTAATGTACTGTTAAATGTGGTTAAAGTTACCATCGTTTCTTACTGTATTCACGGAGACAAGAGAGCCGTCGCTATTTTCATTTTTAAACACTTGCAGTCTGTATAATGCATAAACACAACTTCATTCTTTATAAATCTCTCCAACAGAGTAGCATTAGCCGTTAGCCACGGAGCACTATCAAACTCATTCAAAATCAGAAGGAAACAATATAACAGTATACAATACTCACATAATCCGACGCATGCATGACGAACACTTTGTAAAGATCCATTTTGAGGGCTATATTAGCTGTGTGAACTTTGTTAAGGCACTGTTCAAGGCAAGCGCGAGCTCTGTGGGCGTGGACCACGGGATTTAAAGGGGCCGCAGCATAAAATCGGCGCGTTTATAATGATGCCCCAAAATAGGCAGTTAAAAAAATTAATAAAAAAAAAAAAAACAATCTATGGGGTATTTTGATCTGAAACTTCACAGACACATTCAGGGGACACCTTAGACTTATATTACATCTTTTAAAAACATAATCTAGGGCACCTTTAAGTAACTAACATTACCAAAGATCTTTCACTCACTCAAAAGCATCATGTTATGGAACATCTTGCAAACTAGTGTTCTAACTTCTTACTATGGTAAAAAAACAAAAAACAAAAAAAACAACTTTTAAATTAAGCATTCTTGAAACCATTGTTGAATTGTCAGTCAATTAACTGAACAACATCAAAAGATTTAAAAATCATTTATTTAAATTCATATATAACATGCACAAATACATACTAAATGACAGGACACAAAACACTAAAAAAAAACCAAAAACACACTTTAATCAGGCCTGTACAGTCAAACAGAAGGTCTGGCACCACATGACCAAAACATCAGCTGATCTGAGGTGAAGGGCTGTAGTCTGAAGGTATTTGGCACCAAACTGGCGGAGAACACGGTAAATCTCACGTTTACTCAGAGGATGTGAAATTCCACTTGTAGAGCAACTCTGTGTGTGCGGATGCAAAGTACACATACGTGTATCCAGAGTTTCTGTGTGCGGTTTGGCAATCAGTCCCAGCATGCAGTGGGCCTTTATGACAACAAGGTGATGAGGGCATCCAGAAACTTCCCTCTGTCCTCCATCTTTAGCTCAATAACTGTAGAGAGAGACATGGATCTTCACATAACCCGTTGTGGCATGTTGATTAATGTACATGTGTGTGTGTGTGTGTTTTGGGGTCTGGCAGAACTGAAGGCATCTGGCACCAAAGTGACAGAAACGATGGGAAAACTGTGTGTGAATCAGTTAGACAGGAGTTTATTAGTTGTGCAGCTCATATCAAATAATTGTTAATATTGCAACCCGTTCTGTGACAAAACAGCCATCCTTAACAAATCTTCCATGGTAAATTACCATAATGTATTCAAAATTTGGCTTTGAAGTTAAGCTGTACATTTTTTAATAACAAATAATTGATAAATAAAAATGTTTAATTTTTAACAATAATTAAATGGTTAGTTCACCCAAAAATGAAAAAAGTGTTTTGAAATCACCCATCACTAGATTTTGTTGAATAAAGTCGTTATTTTGGTTTTTTTGGCACACAAAAAGTATTCTCATTGCTTTATAATATTAAAGTTGAACCACTGTAGTCACATGATCTGTTTGAAATATGTCTTTAGTAGCTTTCTGGGCATTGAAAAAGGGAGTATTATTGCTGACGATGCAGACCATACATATCAAAAATATCTTAATTTGTGTTCTGAAGATGAACGAAGGTGTTATGGGTGTGGAATGACATGAGGGTGAGTAATGACAATTTTCATTTTTGGGTGAACTAACCCTTTAAATAACTTCTTAAATATTTACTGTACTACTTTCATGATTTTGCATCATTGCAAACTACTATAACTCTTGGTCAGAAGAGCAGAGAGACTCTGGGCTGCTCTGCCCTCTAGTGATTGACATGTGCTGTGTGTGAACGGTGCAGTGACTGACCTGAAGTGTCGAAATGATCATGTAGAGTTCTGGAGCTGGTGCTCTCAGCTGCCTTTTCAAAAGCCCGGCCAAAGAAGCTTGAGGAAAAAGAAAACCGCTGATGTCAATTTTGATTGGAGTTTTGGCATTTGGCGAATGTACATCTCTGTATAAAAGCATGAACAAACTCACTTTTTCTTGTCAGACGTGTCTGATTCTGGTGGAATTCCCAGGACGATCACAGTCCCCTTCTCCACATCCAGAGGAGCGGCCATTATCAACGGCAGGATCTTACAGCGTTTGTTCCTCGTCTAACAAAAACATCCATGTCCTATCATCACATGTGCTCAACTCCCACATTTTTCTGGCTTAGAAGCTTAATGTGACTGCTGACAAACTCCAGAGACACATGTCAACTGACTTCTTTCATTCAGTATTTTTGCACGCATGTACTTACGGAGCAGATGAACGCTTTGAGCAGATATTTGCAGAGCAGAGTCAGAGCCAGAGGTTTAGAAAACAGCTTCACGTCTGGTGTTCCCTACAAACACAAGAAACACTGGGTTTCAACACAAAGGAATTATTGACTAATTAATTAGTCATTATTAATTCACCCTCATATCATTCAAAATGTGTCAACATGAAAATTAGGCAGAGTGGAAAATTAATTTAATAAATAAATATTATTTATTTTTTCATTTTAGTAAATAAAAAAAAATTACTATAGCAATAGCACTATTGTATTTAATAATAATAATAATAATAATAATAATAATAATAATAATAATAATAGATTTTTATTAAACAAACCAATATAGTATTAATGTTTTTGTATTATAAAAATGATTTAATAATAATAATAATGCTTTTTTGTTTTATTAAATTATAAAAAAAAATAAAGAATAAATATATATACACTATTCTATGGTACAGTTGTATAATTAGAGTAATATATATATATATATATATATATATATATATATATATATATATATATATATATATATATATATATATATATATATATATATATTCTAATTATACAACTGTACCATAGAATAGTGCATTTAATAATAATAATAATAATAATAATAATAATAATAATAATAATAATAATAGTTAATACTAGTAATAATACTTGTTTTTTTAATATTTATTTTCTTTAAGTTTTAACATTTACAATTGCATTCATCACCCCAACCCTCTGACGGCATTATATAAATAAAAAAAATAAATAAAATGAAATAGCATACAATCCAGAGTACAAAACTGACAGTAAAAGAATTAAGTGTCCAGTAATAATACTTTTGGACAATAAAAATGGAAAGAAAGAGGGAGGAGGAGATAGAGAAGGTTACAAATGACCCAAAATCACAGCACAAATCTGGCTGCTCCGAGACACTAGCTGAGTTTAAATTGGACACCTTTTGTTTTAATCGGAATTAATTCATTTGATGAATCTGAACATAGTGTTTACATGACTGCTAAATTAAGTGATCGGGTTTATGTGTGCGTTTATACATCACAAACTTCAAATCAGAATTAATTTTTTGACATGCATACACTGCACGAACATAGTTTCCAGCCGTTTGCACATACTAACCATTCTCCTATATTGCTTCCTTTCTTTGTTCTTTAAAGAGCAGACTTATCTATTTTTCTATTTTGGGTCATAATTAGGAGAGGACGAGCACATGAACCTTTGTGTCGTGCAGTAAAAACAACCCTTCCGGTGCCCAAAATAAGGCATCTGTGGATTAGAGTCTGAAACAAGGACTGCTGAGATGACATTGTCCTGCTCCACTTCACAGGCGATGAGTGGAAGGAGAATTTTTGAATGACACGACAGTTAATTATTACACTATATTCAACAACAACAGCTCGTTCCTCGCATCATACGTCATTACGCCATTTCTATGTCATTGCACATGCGCAATCCGATCAAATGTTTACATGTCTTCTCAATCAGATTAGATGAGGTTTAAACAACCCCTTACAATCTGGATTAAATTTTAATCAGATTTGGCCAATTCATTCCGATTGACGTGGTTACATGTGACTTCTTTTTTTCCGACTGTGCTACTAGTCTGATTACAATCAGATTATTAGGGTTCATGTAAACGCAGCTACTGGGAACACTGAGAACTGCTTATTTAAAAGAACAGTGCTGCACTTCAAGAAGTTGACGGCCACTGAGGAACTATGCTGCACTCCATAAATGCAAACTTGAAGACATCAGATTTGATCCATACCTCTAATAAATGGCAGTAGAGGAAAGGCCCCTGTGAGAGTATGAGGTTAGTGCAGATGCAGCTCGCCACCGTCTGCTGAATGGCCTTCAGTTTCTTCTTGGCCAGATCGATGCCTAAATGCAACCGCTCCAGATTACTCCTGCAAAGACACAGATGAGATGAGGAGTTACTGAGTAAAACTGTCATTAAGAAACTAGAGACACTGTACAATATCTATGAAAGTGTTTAAAGGTGCCCTAGAATTAAAAAATGAATTTACCTTGGCATAGTTAAATAACAAGAGTTCAGTACACTTTGTCAAGATCCATTTTGAGGGTTTTATTAGCTGTGTGAACTTTGTTTATGCACTGTCTAAGGCAAGCGCGAGCTCCGTGGGTGGGGAGCACAAGCATTTAAAGGGGCCGCGCGCTGAATCGGCACATATTTAATGATGCCCCAAAATAGGCAGTTACAAAAATTAATTAAAAAAAATCTATGGGGTATTTTGAGCTGAAACTTCACAGACACATTCAGGGGACACCTTAGACTTATATTACATCTTGTAAAAAAACATTCGATTGTACCTTTAAGAGCTGGTCCGGTCTTTTCATACATGTTATTTTAGTATCATTGAGATTTTGTTTCAGTTCTAGTTTATTTTAGTACAAGTTGAAAAAATAAGTTTAAGCATTTTTATATTTCATTTTATTTCATGCAACAATTTTTTTAATGGTTTTTATAAAGAAAATGCTTATATTATATTATATTATATTATATTATATTATATATATCTATATATATATATCTATATATATATATATATATATATATATATATATATATATATATATATACACACACACATACATATATATATATATATATATATATTTTTTTTTTTTTTTTTATAAAATATGGTAAACACTGTTAAAATGTATCAACGATCACATTTAAAAGACTGATTTTAAGACCGTAATATTACACTCTGACATCAGATTTCTTGGCACACTCACTTTACTTGTATTTGGCGCCACCTATTGTTGCAGGTGTATTACTGACATGTAAAAGTCTAGACTTTAGACCCCGAGTATAAGACCAGAGAGAATATACTCAGAACATTACGGTAACCCTGCTTCATACCTGGACAGACAGTCCAGAGCTTTGATGAAATTGTCCGTTGGAGTTCCATCCTTCTCCACGTTCTCCAGTAAGGCGGCCGCAGCGTGAACCACATCACTGGCCAGGAACCGGTTCTTAAAGCCAAAGTGTACACCGAACGTCTGAACACGGATGTCTTTCATACTGAGGTGGAAAAAATAAAATCAATTAATCACGTGACAGATACTGACTACAACAAGCACAATCTTTCATTTGACTCACCCAAATTTATTTGCTGATTCTTCGATGACTTCACGCAGGTTCTCTTTAATCGTCATATCCATTGAGTTAAACTTCTGCCGGACCTGCTTGAGTGGGAGACTGAAGGAAAAAACAAGCATTAAAAGGATATTTTTAACTCTAAAATCTGATTGGATGAACCACATTGTAAAACAGCCATAGTAAAAATGCATTCTATATTAAAAGGGTCATGAACTGCATTGTCTTATTGTTTTATAATGCTTCCTGGGGTGCACTCATAATGTTAAGATGCTTTTTGCATCAAAAATTGTCAATTTAGAAATAAAAGGCATTTTTCCTACCCTGATTTCGGAACATATCGTAAAAGTCTGTTTGCAAAGCCTGCCCCGAAATGCGATTGATTTACCAAAGAATGCACAGTGAAATACCGAATACAAACAAATAAAGCTCAACTGAGACATTCACATTGTTGAAAATAAATAACCATAATCCTAGCATTAGGATCCTTTGAAAGGTAATGCTATTTTTAGTCCTGTATCGCTCTTCTCTCCTCCTCATCTCACTAACACACCAGTGGGCGGAGCTAACATTGCAATGATGAAGTAGGCATTGATTTCTTCAGCGGAGGCGGAGTTTCACCCATCTATAGGCACATTACAGGATCAATCGTTCACTGGGCCTGGTGTCTATAAAAGCTTTTATTGGACTAACAAGGAAGTTTTCAGTTCTGAAACTTACAGGATATTCTTATAGTACGATGACCTCTTATATATCAAAATCTCAAAGAAAAAGTTGGATTTCTCAATTCATGACCCCTTTAACGCAAACCATTGACACCTCACAGTTAATCAACTTGCTCAATAAATGATAAATAATATTCAAATTAAGCATTTTTATCATTCCTACTGCTGGCATTTAAAAACAAACATGTTTAAGCAGGGAAAAAAAAACATGCCATAAACGTGATAAAATTACTGTAACGCTAATGCATGTCTTCTTGTGGGTTATTGCTTTAGTAAAAACTCCAAAATGTTGTTTTCACCATTAACACAGTGTTTTCATGCCCATAAAGAGCAGGAAGAATAAAACCTGTCCACTCACCCCATGTCAGCCAGGAACTCTTGGAGTTTCTTTTGTCCGTTGATGGACCAGAGTTTGAAGCTGCAGGAGGTGTAGCAGGAGTTACAGATGCTCTCATACAGAGACCAGTGCTGATACAACACCAACCTCAGACTGACACACAGGGTCAAGGGTCAAACACACTCATTACACACACAGTACTTCATGCATGTTCAGAAGGACTTTCGATTTGTGAAAGACGGCAGCATACGTTATGTATATTGTACATTTCTATGCACAAAACACCCTTATTTGCGAGAGAACACCATACTGTAAAAGTCAGATGCAAAATTATATAGAACCATATTCATTTCCAAGATAAACGTAGATTCACTAAAATTAAACATTTGCACTGTAATGATGTCATTAAACAGGACAAAAGTATGCATTAAACAATGCACTGGTGTTTCGTTTTGAATATAGCCATCTACAACACATTCAATCACAATTTCAACATCATGTGGAGAAGGATACTCGTATTCAAATGAGATCCTCATGCAGTCGATGGACAGCGAGTTCTCCTCATCCTCATTTCTATGGTTGTGTCGGGACACGTGGCGCTGTAGGGTGGCGATGTCTGTCACATACTTCATGCTGCATGATGAAGCAGCAAAGGTTACTTAGAAACAAACTGCTTCAGAAGTCATGAAATGTTTTGAAGTGGTTGATTATGACGAGATAAGAGTGAGATTCTTACTGTGGGATTTTATCATGAACCCATTGATCTGTCAGGCCAATGACACTCCACCTGCCAATCAAAGAGTCAGTTTTCAGTTCACAGAACACATCTATGGCACTACTGTGACTTCTTAGAGATAATATAAAACAGGAAGCTCACCACAGCATGTCTTTGGTGTCTTTAGACATGACCCAGGCCAGCTCAAACATCACCAACGCTGCCTGTAGACAACAGAATAAACAGGTTCATGCACTACAGCAAATATTGGGTAGTATTAATACTGAGCAATTTGAGTATTTAATCATTTACAAATATTTAGTGACTGAATGCTCCACATTCACATTATAGAACTCAATCAGATCCTTTAAAAGTTTTATGTTCACACATTAGGCCGTATCCTGTTTTTTCACCCTGAAATTGATGCAATGATTCATTAAAGGGGACCTATTATGCCCCTTTTTACAAGATGTATTATAAGTCTCTGGTGTCCCCAGAAAGTGTCTGTGAAGTTTCAGTTAAAAAAAACCCACAGATCATTTATTATACCATGTTGTAAATGCCCATTTTTGAGTAAGAAGAAAAACATGCTGCACCCACTAGTAAAAAAATAAAATAAATTATATCTAGTGTCTGAATAATTTTTGGTTTGACTGTGTATATATATTTTAGCTATTTCGCCAGCTTTATAAACCAAAGCATCTTTTGGTCAATCTGATGAAGTCACAGATGCATTAAAGGTGCCATCGAATGAAAAATTGAATTTATTTTGGCATAGTTGAATAACAAGAATTCAGTACATGGAAATGACATACAGTGAGTCTCAAACACCATTGTTTCCTCCTTCTTATATAAATCTCATTTGTTTAAAAGACCTCCGAAGAACAGGAGAATCTCAACATAACACCGACTGTTACGTAACAGTCGGGATCATTAATATGTACGCCCCCAATATTTGCATATGCCAGCCCATGTTCAAGGCATTACACAAGGGCAGCCAGTATTAACATCTGGATCTGTGCACAGCTGAATCATCAGACTAGGTAAGCAAGCAAGAACAATAGCGAAAAATGGCAGATGGAGCAATAATAACTGACATGATCCATGATTACATGATATTTTTAGTTATATTTGTAAAATGTCTTTCTAAATGTTTCGTTAGCATGTTGCTAATGTACTGTTAAATGTGGTTAAAGTTACCATCATTTATTACTGTATTCACAGAGACAAGAGCCGTCGCTATTTTCATTATTAAACACTTGTAGTCTGTATAATTCATAAACACAACTTCATTCTTTATAAATCTCTCCAACAGTGTAGCATTAGCCGTTAGCCACGGAGCATAGCCTCAAACTCATTCAGAATCAAATGTAAACATCCAAATAAATACTATACTCACATGATCCGACACATGCATGCAGCATGCATGACAAACATTTGGTAAAGATCCATTTGAGGGTTATATTAGCTGTGTGAACTTTGTAAATGCACTGTATAATAGTCGAGAGCTCGAGGGGCAGGGAGCGTGAGATTTAAAGGGGCCTCACACGCTTAATCGGTGCATAGTTAATGATGCCCCAAAATAGGCAGTTAAAAAAGTTAATTTAAAAAAAAAATCTATGGGGTATTTTGAGCTGAAACTTCACAGACACATTCAGGGGACATCTTAGACTTATATTACATCTTGTAAAAACTAGAGCACCTTTAAAGCATGATCATGAGCTATAAAAATCAGACCATATGAAAACATGATCATAGTTACTCACTGATGTTCCATGAAACTCATACTGCTCGTAGTCAAACAGAATCTCTCTCCTGCAAACACAAACACACACTTCAGAATGTACTTATCCCCAAAAAAAATGTGTCAGCATTGGCCATTTTGAGTGATTGTTATGTATATAATTAAATGACCTTCGTGCTTCCCATTCCCGTCTGGCACGCTGTCGTTCTATTCTTCTTTCCAAAGCACCCTGAAGAAGTCAATGCAAACTTGAGTATAAAGAATCCAGCTACTCATAATATGCATGACAGGAATATGAAAACATACCTCATCATAACGCCTCCGCTTCCCAGAAGGCTCTGCGCTTCCATCGCTTTCATTTCCAGAATCGTCACCATCTCCTTCTTCATCCTCATCATCATCACGAAAGATGTCATCATAGGACGGAACACCAAGGTCATCGTCTTGCTTTATCAGGAGCTTAATCTATTGCAGTACAAATGAAGAGATAATTTATTAATAGCTGCATATTTGCAACAAATGCCCCAGAGCTGATAAAGTGCTGAACATTTGTACTTGAGTGTCATTGTAGACGTTGACCACGTCAACAGGTCGATGTGTATCACAGATGAAGAAAACAGAGTCTTCCTCAGGCTGAAGGGTCTCCAGGAGGTCCACATTTGCTCCACAGTTTATCAACACAAAATACTGGTACTAGAAGAAGAAACATACAGATACAAACAATTGCTTGTAGATTAGACTTAAAAGATGAGGAATATTAACCAAATAACAGTCTACAGAGTTGATATACACCAATCCGGTATAACATTATGACCACCTTCCTAATATTGTGTTGGTCCCCCTTTTCCAACAATGCTGACCCGTCGAGGCATGTATTCCACTAGACCCCTGAAGGTGTGCTGTGGTATCTGCACCAAGATGTTAGCAGCAGATCCTTTAAGTCCTGTAATTTGTGAGGTGGAGCATCCATGGATCGGACTTGTTTGTTCAGCACATCCCACAGATGCACGATTGGATTGAGATCTGGGGATTTTGGAGGCCAAGTCAACACCTCAAACTCGTTGTTGTGCTCCTCAAACCATTCCTGAACCATTTTTGCTTTGTGTCAGGGTGCATTATCCTGCTGAAAGAGGCCACAGCCACCAAGGAATACCGTTTCCATGAAAGGGTGTACATGGTCTGCAACAATGCTTAGGTAGGTGGTACGAGTCAAAGTAACATCCACATGGATGCCAGGACCCAAGGTTTCCCAAAGCATCACACTGCCTCTGCCAGCTTGTCTTCTTCCCATAATGCATCCTGGTGCCATGTGTTCCCCAGGTAAGCGACGCACACACACCCGGCCATCCACGTTATGTAAAAGAAAACGTGATTCATCAGACCAGGCCACCTTCTTCCATTGCTCCGTGGTCCTATTCTGATGCTCACGTGTCCACTGTTGGCTCTTTCGGCGGTGGACAGGGGTCAGCATGGGCACCCTGACTGGTCTGCATCCATGCAGCTCCATATGCAACAAACTGTGATGCACTGTGTATTCTGACACCTTTCTATCAGAACCAGCATTAACTTCTTGAGCAGTTTGAGCTACAGTAGCTCGTCTGTTGGATCGGACCAAACAGGCCAGCCTTCACTCCCCACATGCTTCAGACTTGGCCGCCCATGACCCTGTCGCCGGTTCACCACTGTTCCTTCCTTGGACCACTTTTGATAGATTCTGACCACTGCAGACCGGGAACACCCCACAAGAGCTGCAGTTTTGGAGATGCTCTGATCCAGTCGTCTAGCCATCACAATTTGGCTCTTGTCAAACTCACTCCAATCCTTACGCTTGCCCATTTTTCCTGCTTCTAACACATCAACTTTGAGAACAAAAAGTTCACTTGCTGCCTAATATATCCCACCCACTAACAGGTGCCATGATGAAGAGATAATCAGTGTTGTTCACTTCACCTGTCAGTGCTCATAATGTTATGCCTGATCGGTGTATATAGTCGCCAATCTAAACAGCATTGTGGCAGAGCATAAAGTGGTACCTGTTCTTTATGCTCCATAAAGGCCGTCCCCAAATCCTGCCATCCTGTCACAGGAACCAGCGTATACTGGACTTGATCACAGTGGAATAAAGCCTGGATGGAAAAACATTTGGAACACTTTTGAGTAAATATTGGGCGAAATGTGTCATTTAAAAACATTTGCAAATTTTATTATGTAAATATCAGGCAAAACTCTCTAGATCAGGGGTTTTCAACTAAATTGATAAAAATATGAAAATGAAATATGAATTTATAATGATATGACTAACCTGCAGAACCTTACAGGCACACAAGGCATCAATATCAGAAGACACGAGCAGGGCCACTCTCTAAATACATAAAAACAAGAGACAGAAAATTTACAAATCTTTGAAATACAAAGTAGTTTAAGAATATTAAACTGCTAAGAGTTTGAATGTGTACTATAAACAACAACACAGTAACTACAATACAAAAACAACAACATATAGAATAGAATATGTATATATTATGAATTAATATGTACTATATAACATACAATATTAAATTATCAGCATATAATGCCAGTACTAATAGTGTTTTTAAATACTAGTAGATATTTATAACCGTAAACATCAACAGTATTCGGGTCTTCAATGACTCCAGCAACCAAACCTAGTTATTACGCACCTGATTAACGACAACATCATAAAATTCCTTTCGAATATCGGTCACAAACATGTTAAAATATAAGATTATAAAATTTAAATATATAAAACTATCAGTTTCGCGTTTTAAAACACTGTCCTTGTTCTAAACTCAAGGTTTCCGTGTTTCGTCTGTGGCGCCAAATTTGCTCGTTGTACATTTAGTACGGCCCTTTGGAGAAATAACCAATTGAATAACGACTTAAAGTGACAGATAGACACATTAGCCAATGGTGTACGAGAGCGAGCGGCTCTTCTGTCCAATCGGAAACATCGATTGGCAGGTCAAAAACATGGTATAGAAATGCGGTAATATAAAAACAAAACAAATCTCTCTTTTTTTAAAAATACATTCGGGAAATTTATTTATAAGTTATAATAAATTTATATAATATGTATTTAACAAACGTCATTCATGGGGCGTGTACCAAAGCTTGAAAGAGAGATGTGATTGGCTAAAGTTTGGTTGTTTTGTTGCGTCACGTCCTACTACTCGAAACGCACTTCCCACTGAAAGAAAAGCTGCTGTGTTTCTGTTATTGAGTTGTCATCAGTATTCCTCTCATCTTCGCTGAGGTTCTGCTGTCAGGCAGATAAACAGCTAATATGGTCTGTAATCGATTTTAAGCTACCTTTACATTTGCCTTTTAGCATTACGTCTTTTATTGTTATTACTGTAAGAACTGGCTAGCTAATGCTAAGCTAAAAGCAGTAGAAAGCTGCACTGTCACTGTGGCAGAAATCATAAGATGTTTGTTTATTATTAAACTGACATTTAAGATTATTCAGAGATTTACAAGAAAGGAATACAGGAATACTATAATATAAACAATTCTGACTAAGGAGACAATAACATTAGAAGTCCAGCTATAAAAGTTCCATTATTATTGCTTTTGTTATTATAAAGCTAATATGTGTGTGTGTGTGTGTGTGTGTGTGTGTGTGTATATATATATATATATATATATATATATATATATATATATATATATATATATATACACACACACAGTCCAAGTATACAAAAACCATGTATTCTTCAAGGTTTGTGTTTTAAATTTTTTTTCTGTCCTCTTCCTCCATCAGTTTTCCTTCAATATGTTTGAGCCTCATCTGGGCCGGGGTTTCCAGAACCGTTTCTCCGCCCAGTACCGGTGTTATTCTGTGTCCATGCTGCCAGGGCCCAACGACCGCTCCGATGTGGACAAAGGAGGAAAGAGTATGTCATGGTCTATAATACTGTAAAGATGTTTCCACATGTTGCACAGTATATTTTGTAGATCTTGCGTTGCATTTCACTGAACTAATGCAGATGTCATGTTGTATTTTCAGTAATCATGCCCCCGTCTGCGTTGGACCAGCTGAGTAAGTTACATGCAGTAAACTAAATATGAAAAACCTTCCAACTTTACTGTCATGTCCTGTGTATTGATTTCAAATGTGGTTTGTTTTTTCAGGCAGACTTAACATCACATATCCCATGCTGTTCAAACTCACCAACAAGAATTCCGACAGAATGACACACTGTGGTGTTCTGGAGTTTGTGGCAGATGAAGGCATCTGTTATCTCCCTCACTGGGTATAAAATATACAGCAGATCGGCTGTTACTGAATCTGATTTGCTTTAGACGTTATTATTCAGGATATCAAAATGTCCATGTTGATCATGTTTTCAGATGATGCAGAACTTGTTGTTGGAGGAGGGTGGGTTGGTCCAGGTGGAAAGTGTCAATCTCATGGTGGCCACATACTCCAAATTCCAGCCGCAGAGTCCAGATTTCCTGGATATCACGAATCCTAAAGCTGTGTATGCTAACAAAACATGCACCTTTTACACTAAAACATATTTTTAACATTATATCAGCTAATATCTAGATCAATATTTCCTTTTTTTTATCCAGATTAGAGAATGCTTTAAGGAATTTTGCCTGTTTGACCACAGGAGATGTGATCGCTATCAGTTATAATGAAAAGGTGATTTTCTGTTACTCATTATAATGATTTATGTGGTAAAAACCCTGATACACTAAACCAGAAATGTCTGTCTTCCAGGTCTATGAGTTACGTGTCATGGAGACCAAACCAGACAAGGCTGTGTCCATCATTGAGTGTGATATGAACGTAGGGATGCTTATTGTTTTCACTGTTTACATAATATATGAACATACCTAACCCTACTGACTTTTCTTTCTTTTTTTTGAAAGAAAGAAAAAATAAATTAATACTTTTATTTAGCAAGGATGCATTAAATTGATCAGAAGTGACAGTAAAGACTTTTTTAATGTTATAAAAGATTCTTATTTTGAATCCTGGAAAATAATGGTTCACAATTTCCACAAACATATTAACTGTTTTCAACATCAATGATAATCAGAAATGTTTCTTGAGCAGCAAATCAGCATATTAGAATGATTTCTGAAGGATCATGTGACACTGAAAATTCAGCTTTTATCAAAGGAATAAATTACATTTTAAAATGTAGTTATTTTAAATTGTAATATTTAACAAAATTGCTGTTTTTACTGCATTTTTGATCACATGAATGCAGCCTTAGAGAGCATGAGACTTCTTTAAAAAACAAAGGAATCTTTATATTTACATAATACCTCAGTTTATCTCCAATTTCGCTATTTTTTTTTTTTTGTCCATCAGGTGGACTTTGATGCTCCTCTTGGCTACAAAGAACCAGAGAGACACATGCCACATCCTGAAGAACCAACAGTGTGTTCTGACTATTCATTTCATCACACTTTAGCTCAGTATTTTGATTATAATTCACATAAATGTTGTTCTTACTGATCCTGCATTTATCATTCTGCTGTAGGAAGAGGAAACGGATCCCAGTAACTATGACGTGGACTTGGGTTTCAGAGTAAGTCAAACAATGATTATCATTACTGCAGTGTAATGCTGAATGAAATTGAATGTTACCTTGACAATCTGTTTAGACTTGTCCACTTTGGTTTACTTCCTGTTTCTCTCCACAGGCCTTTACAGGTTCTGGGAATCGTCTAGATGGGAAAAAGAAAGGCATTGAGCCCAGTCCAGCACCCCTCGATCCCAGTGACATCAAACGGTACCTGCCTCAGTCGGACCCAGACCACTTAAAGGGATAGTTCACCCAAAAATGAAAATGATCCCATGAATTACTCTCCCTCAAGCCATCCTAGGTGTATATGACTATCTTCTTTCAGACGAACACAAGTTACATTAAAAAATATCCTGGCTCTTACGAGATTTATAATGGGAGTGAATGGGGCGCTCCTGATTTTGAAGTCCAAAAAAAGTGCATCCATCCATCATAAAAGTAATCCATACAACTCCAGGGGGTTAATAAAGGCCTTCTGAAGTGAAGCGATGGGTTTTTGTAAGAAAAATATCCATATTTAAAACATTATACACCTAGGATGGCTTGAGGGTGAGTAAATCATGGGATCATTTGGGAACTATCTCTTTAATTCTCACAGCTAAACAGTACATTTTTAATAATTGCTGTTTTTTAATTCATACAGGGGAATTCCTAACTACGAATTCAAAGTTGGGAAGATCACCTTCATCCGAAACTCCAGACAACAGCCCCGCAAATTTGACATGGTGAGTGAAATAACAGGGCAAATAGAGTTTAAACAAATCAACATTTCTATAGTCGTCTATAAGCTGTCACAAAGTTAGTTTAAATTGCCAGCATTAGACAAGGAGAAAGTGGTGTTTTGCATATCTCATCTTTTTTTAATCACATATTTTCTTGTCTCCAGGATGACATGGCCACTAACTTCATTGCGTTCTCTGGGGAAGGACAGTCCCTGCGCAAAAAAGGCAGAAAGCCCTGATTACACACATTCAGTTGACCCGGACATCAGAAATCAACTGCTGTTTGGTTATTTGTGCTGTTTTTGAACTACCATATACTCAACATGGACAGTTATTTATGACAGGCACCTGGATTTCCATCAGGACCTGACAGATTTAGCATACTGAATCCCATATTTTTCATATATTAGGAAACACAAACCAGTGACCAAACACATTTATATGCATAATACTTAAAATAATTTAAATAAAGATTACCCTGTTATTCATCAAACTTGTTCTTTATTTACTCTAGGATGAGTCGTTTTCATCAAGCTTCTGTTTATACATATATCCATATCTGGTGCTACTATTGGCATTGTTTTATGAAACATGATATTATCTGTTCATATGTCTAAAGATCGTCTTGTTTATATTAAAGGAATGTAATTTCAACACATTGTTGAATTGCAAGTATAGCCAAAAAGACATTAAATATTATGTTAACATCATACCAGCATGATAATTGCTAAAATTGTAAGTAAAAACAACTGCTAAAAACAACTTTACACCTCAAATAACATGCTTTTTTTTTGGTACGGATGCATTGCTATATTTTTTTTAAGGCTTTTTAACCTTCTCAAATGCCCCATAGATGTCCATTATGAGTGAATCACTTTACGTTTTAACTTGTATTGAACACAGAACATTACTTTAACACAAGCATTAAAGATGAATTCACTAAACAGACTTTGAAAGCATTTAATATCAATAAAAAACGGATGTTTGTATACAAACTGTTTTATGACATGTTAAAACTAAAAATGAGTATGTTTTATCTTCATCATCAAAAGGCTTTATTTCATGCAAGCGCTGGAGGTATTTTAAGCCACAGGAAAAGCTAAAATATATCCATGTGGTTAAATTCTGAGAAGTTACAACTAACCATCAAAAAGACTTAACAGAATGAGGCCAGTTGAAGAGTGTATCGTCTTTCATTTCATTTGACCAGTGCTGCCAATACACACATTTTCAGTACTCAGAATAAAAACAGCTATTGTTATGACCCATGATGCCACTTGAGCATTTGAAATTCAGTGCTTTTGTCCGATCAAGTTTCATTCACCAGCTCAGTTATCAGAGTTGTACTTCCAGATGGCAAACTCTCCATTGTCGCTGCAGGTGGCCAGCAGCCCCGCCTCCTTTGGATTCCAGGACACGCAGTTGACGTCCTGGTTGTGGGCTTTGGGCACGTGGGCTGTCAGGAAGAAGATGGGCTGCTCTGGGTCGGCAGTGGGATCTTCTTTGAACACACGGACTCCATCGTCGCCACAAGCTGTGGCCAAGGCACCGGTCAGACGACACCTTAATATGAGAATGATTATAAAAATACAAGCGTCACTTCTGAACTCACAATGGATGACAAATGTCATAAGCAAAGCAACATTTCAGTGTTTTGCAGCTAGTGCATTATTTAATGGTGACAGGGTTTCTGTAAGTTGTATGAAGGTTAAATTTAAGACCATTTTAAAGGGGTCCTTGATTATGATTTCACTTTTCAGGACCTTTTAAAGACTAGCAGAAACCCTTATGTCCAAAATAACACCATGCATCTTACCATGCAACATCATACACTGTTCTCCCGTGGAATCCAGACAAGGTACATATACACTTCCAGGACTCATCTGACGAACCTGCAACAAAATCACTATCAAATTCAACCCAGAAACTACAGACTATATCATTTCAAACTAGTGTTGTCACGGTACCAAAATTCCAGTAGTCGGTACCGATACCATGAAAATTTTACGGTTCTCGGTACCAATTTCGGTACCACAGTAAAATCTATTGGAACTATTTTACTATTTTATATAGCCTTTTTTAAAAACATTAAATATGATTTGGAGTGTGTGTGTTTGTGTGTGTATAAAGGCTACCTCAATGAAATAAATTTTGAAATATATATAAAAAAAATAAAAAAATAAATGCTCAAACATCCATTGTGTACTGTTGAAAAACGAGCATATGCTGGTAAAGTAGGTTTTGAAGCTGGTCCTGCTGGTCCATACTAGTCCTAAGCTGGTCCTGGACCAGCATAAACCAGCTCAAACCAGCATACCAGCTTCAAAACCTAATTTACCAGCATATGTTCGTTTTTTCAACAGGGGTAACAGACGTGCGTGTTTATTTTAGCTATTCCGTCAGTGAAACAACACACTACAGCCTGTAAAACTATGAAATAAATATCGGTAAATAATGGTAACCTAAATAATAAGAAAGTTAAATATTATTTCAAAAAGCATTCGTTTTTTATTTCCACACAAAGACGCGTCATATATAGCCAAAGTCCCGTTATTACTTTGATATAGCCGCTTTGCGCTTTGAGAGGGATGTGGGACACGAGCAGGAAAGAGACCATTTCTCTTTAATAATATCTTCGTTATCTCCTGATGTTACAAACAACTGACACTTGTTGTAAAAGGTCTGAAGAGCGTGTTTTATCCTCTGCAGGGGCAAGACATTCAGGCTATGTTTGATTTAGCGCTGCCAGAGAAAACGAAAGTAAAAATCACCAGCGTATGAAACGCGATATATACAAATAAACTTGACGCGCCTTATAAAGTCTAATAACAAGCACAAACTCTGTTAAATAGAAACTGACGTGCAAGCAAAAAGGTTTCTGTCCTACGGTGTTTTTTCTACTTTACCACAGTAAATAATGCGAATAGCCTATAATAGGCCTAAATGCGAACGAAAGAAACGTTATAATCCCCTGCGTGAGTGAAGATTTGGGAAAAGAAACAGATTCCATGTTCAGTGGAATAACTAATGGAATATTGTTAAATTCTCTGCTAATCAGCTGACCAGATCGCGATTCGGAAAACAGAATACAAAGCTAAACTGTATGGACTCACGTGCCTCTCATTCGGCATTAACCAAAATGTTTCCATGGCTGCGATGTCACATTTAATTTCTAACCTATTATTTCTTCTGTAAACAAAGCTTTGTGCTTCACTCGTGTCATATTCAAGTAAATACTGGCACAGCCCTATCAGTGGGTACCGAATATACCCGGATTCTCGGTACTACCGGTACTACAGAAATGCTGGTATCGTCACATTTTCAAAATTTCAGTACCGACTTGGTACCGAAGTACCGGTACTTTTGACAACACTATTTCAAACCTGCAAAATATTCAAAATATCAAAAGAGTAGAACTGTACAGAACAATCGTTTTGAAATCCTCGTGCTCTCACCATCTCCAGAAGTCGACTCCTTCCAGATCTTCACGGTACGATCGTCGCTACAAGATGCCAATCTTCGTCCCTCAGGGTCAAAGGTCAAACTCCAGACAGTGGATTCGTGTCCCTCTAGCGTGGCTCTACATTCCCAGTCATCATCTTCCTCTTTATAAACGCACACTTTGTTGTCATAGCTGGCTGATGCGAGAAGCTGCAAAAGCAAACGAGTTTCACCCTGCTGCTCTTTATGTGTCTGAAAACATCACGAGAGCGACAGACAACACGCGTGTGAATATCATACCTCCTGTGTCGGGTGCCAAACGACATGCTTCACGTCCTGCGTGTGTGAATTCACAACACTTACACACTCATATTCATCCTCCTCGTCCACTAGAAGGAAAATAAGGGGTTTAACACAAATAATAGTAATCTTAATAACTGCTTTGAGGGATAGTTCACCCAAAAATGAAAATTCTGTCATCATTTTCTCTCTAAACCTGTATGAATGTCTTTCTTCTGCTGAACACAGAAGAAGATATTTTGAAGAATATGGGTAACCAAACAGTTGCCGGACCCCATTGACTTCCATAGTATGGAAAAAAAAATATTATGGAAGTCAATGGGGCCCATCAATTTCATATGGATTTGGAACAACTTGAGGGTGAGTAAATGATGACAGAATTTTCATTTTTGAGTGAACTATGTCTTTAAGGCAAGACACTACAGGCAAAAAGCATTGTTTTTTGCACCGGCCAATTTTGAGATTTTGGACTATTGTGCTTCCAGAACATGTCTTCTTTCAGATTAGTGGAAAGAAAACATCCAAGACACACATTTAAGTGTTTATTTTATTACACTTATCTATTCGTGTCTGTAGATTTTAATTATAATGCATATATCATCAAAATTACTATTCAGAAATCTCCACTTCAGCAGCACTTATGTACACCAAACTTCATAATCATATACTGAAGGTTTTTACAGAAGGGCTTGTTCATATAATATAAGAGTGATAAAAAGAGATATCCAAAATCCTGTCTGTAAAATTTCTAACTTTAATATTTCAAAAGAAAAAAAGAGAGAAACAATCATTTTAAACCTGGCTTTATCCAATGTTCAGACTTCTGTTTGGAAAATGTATGCAAATTAGTGCACTTTTAATTAGATAATGTGTTATTTGTATATTTAAACATAACCGTAACTTGTAATACAAAAGAGTTGTCTTAAAGGGGTGGTTGATTATGATTTCTCTTTTTTAACTTTAGTTAGTGTGTAATGTTGCTGTTTGAGCATAAACAACATCTGCAAAGTGACGACGCTCAAAGTTTAATGCAAAGGGAGATATTTTCTTTTAAAGAAATCGCTTTAAAAGAAAGGACTACAACAAACGGCTGGTAGGGACTACAACAAGCTTCCTCCCGGGTTGGTGACATCATGAACCCCAAAATGTACATAAACCCCACCCCGAGAACACGCAATAAAGGGGGTGAGGCCATGTTGGGCTGCTTTAGAGAAGAGAAAGAGTTGTTGTAGTAGAGTGTTGTTGTCATGCCGTCATTTTACGCCGGACTGCTTCACAAACGAGGGTCAATTCAACGCTGGATTTGCACAAAAGATTAACATGACGGCACATGCTAGTGGATGAGTTGAATCAACTCCACAGCAACTACATAAATTTATCCACTAACCATTCAGAAATGTCCAGTTTCATTCTAAAAGTTGTAACTTCTTCCTGAGTCTCTCCATCAGTGTCGACTCCGGTTTGAACAATGTAAGGCTGAACACCGTTACTGACAATCCTCATTTTGGCTGCGTGAGATTCTCCAGCTTTGTTGTTGTTGACAACCGAAGCGCGAGCTGTTAAAGCTCCACCCTCTTCTGGAAAAGGGGCCGGGAGCAGCAGCTCATTTGCATTTAAAGGGACACACACAAAAACGGCGTGTTTTTGCTCAAACCCAAATAGGGGCAAATTTGACAAGCTATAATAAATGATCTGTGGGGTATTTTGAGCTGAAACTTCACAGACACATTCTGGGGACACCAGAGACTTATATTACATTAAAGGGGCATAATAGGCCCTCTTTAATGTACTTTGATTAATCAACTAGGTACTCTACTCTATATTTATTCACCTGTGGTGTCTTGTCTTAAGCCCTGGGTAAAACTTTAAAGTCAAAATTAACATTCATAAGTCATAAGTCAACATTCCTGGTCTAATTGTGAATGATTCATCAGTGCACACACACCATTCCAAAGGAAAATAAGTTTGTATTTGTGCTACAGAGAGACTTTTCACTATTTAATCCTCAATTCCTGATGTACCTTCCCAGATCCAAACACTTTTGTCTCTGCTGCAGGTGGCCAGTAAGTTTCCAGATGGAGCCCAGGCCACACATTTCACCTCGTTCTCGTGACCTTCTAACACTGTCAGGGACTGTAAACACACACGATGGACACATGTCAGGCTGACTGACAGGATGTTAGTGATGTCATTTCCTTGATTTTTAAGGGTGTGAAATTACGTGCATGCAAAAACAAACCTCAAAATCATCTTCCGTCTTCTTCCAGATGCATGTTGTAGCATCAAAGCTTGCTGATGCCAGATATTTCCCGCAGGGCGACCAGGCCACCTTTCTGACTGTACGCTGGTGACCATCAGCCATGACACACTTACATTCCCAACTGTCCCCTGAGAATTAAGATCACAATATATTTTTAATAGATTTTATTTACATTTTTTTTGTGTCATAAATATTAGACACAAAAGACAGATAATATATATATTTAATTTAATATTGTATTTTTGTAATCTGTCTTATGTGTCTAATCTTTATAGAGCAAGTGTGTGTGTCTGTCACTGTTCAGTTCAGTTTGACATACTTCAGCTCTCATATTTAAGTACATGGTTATAGACGGGTGATTCACGGTGGAAATCATGAAATCATGTTTGTTGCATTTTTACCTTCTTTACCCCATATTCTTATCGCGCGGTCCCCGCCGCATGACGCGAGCAGTGTGCCCGCGGGGTTCCACGCGACGTACCAACAGCGCGAGTCTGGGTGCGCGCTCACCCTCTGCAGCAGCTCCATCTCGCCCTTCATATCCATAGAACTGTATGATATTTGTGATTATGACATGTAAATCTTCCGCTGTCAGTAACACTATTCTTTCTCCCTCTCAAATGACACAACTTCAAGACTTCTGTTTATCAGCAGCTCCCTACTTCCTGTTTTGTCCTTCAGTGTTTTGCTGTTGATACAAATGCACGACAGTAGCGCCACCATCAGGAGTGTAGCGAAAGTATTATGGAGTTAATATTGTGCCATAATTAAACAAACAAATCCAGCATTTAGCAAACAAAAAAGCTTTGCAAGGGAAAACTCGACTCGCAAACAAACAGAAAATGATGCACAAATACAAAGGTCAGTTTGAGCGAAAACGCAGATAAGTAATATATGTATTGTGTTTTACAAATATAAATAAATGAGTCTACATCATATTTCACAAATAAATAAAAACTATCCTACAATTGGCATGTAATCTTTGAACAAATACCAAATTTAGTGCATACAAATGCATACTGTCTGCATAGGCGCCGATTTATGTTTCTGTCCGGTGGGTGCCCAGTGCCCCACATCACCCAATCCCTTGCCTGGAAAATCCAGCCTCACCGCTGTACCAGCCGATGAGTCTGGTCGCCATTGAACCAATTCGAGCAAATCCGAGCAAACAGGAAGCGGAGTAAACCAATCAGAGAAGGGCGGATATGACGTTAGCAAAGCGACAAGAGAGTCAACAGCGAAAAGTAAATAATTCATGTGTTTTTGGTCATTTAAAACTGAATTCACGGCTGAATAGAACAAACTCTCTGGTCTCGCATGCGCAGTCTTTGTTGATATTGACGGGACTTTCGCCGCACTAGAGTGACGCTGTTTGCGTCACTGAAATAAACGAATCAGATTGCACGGTACGGTTTGGAGTTGACTTGAGGCGCGACGGAGGGCGGACTGACCAGACTGATATATCTTGTAGAAGATATATCATTCTGGACTTGCCAGGCAACCCAATCCCCCCATTTCATTCATATTATAGATAAATCCGTGCTCATTTTTCGTATTCCCTAATGGTCTCATGGTAGTATTTTTGTTAATAGAGTCAGAGGTTCAGCCGTGCTCTAATTATCAGTGGTTCCAATCTGCCCTCATATAGTTTTTTTTTCCTCATTAAGTTCAAAGAAGTTCATTAATGTTTGTATATCAAGAGCAGGGACATGTTTGTGTGCATTTTATTAGTGATTTCCCTGGAAAGAAGAGTCAAGCGATAGATGGACGCGCATGTCTGAAGACTAACTTACATGAGCCACAACGTTCCTCAGCATGATTTCAAAAACAACACATTTCAGAGCTAGGTTGCTTCTTATTAACGTCAACTGGATGTTTAATTTGCATTATATCCGTGCATTGTTGCGAGTCATGCTCTCGCTGATATCTGATGCAAGGAGAGTTTGAGCGCGCGCATGTATCTGATCGAGAACAGAGCCTTTTGTGCCCGCGCATCACTTGGATGCGCTCTCGACGTTTGCCATTAAAATTTCGCCATAGAAACGGCCTTAAATAAACTATAAAAAAGGGTGATGATCGTGTCTGAAAGCTCCAATCGATTTTTTATTGGTTAAAATCAATGGAGAATATCTCATATTTTTCCATGGGTGCTCGACCATTTCCATGGGATCGACGCCTATCTGTCTGTTACGATTGTAAGAACCTTGCCTTTTTATGAGATCTCTCGGCTTGATTTTCTCACAAATGTGTGCAGGCAGATTTTCTCACAAATGCAGTTAAGCAACTTCCTCTTCCCAAACAGCAGATGGCGCTTTGCTATGGGTCAATTTACGCTTTTCTCCAGAGAGAAGCTCCGAAACATGCGTTTATAATAATAATAATAATAATAATAATAATGATAATAAACTCGGTTTTCTCAAAGCGCTTTACAAGAACATACAAATAAAATACAATGTCTTGAAATGTGTTTTGATGCATGTTTCTATCTTTTATTTCCCCTATTCCATTGTATTTCCATTGTATGTTGTTTGAGATGCAACTTTTAAAGGTGCTATAAAACAAAGTTTATTATTACTATTATTATAAACGCATGTTTCGGAGCTTCTCTCTGGAGAAAAGCGTAAATTGACCCATAGCAAAGCGCCATCTGCTGTTTTGGAAGAGGAAGTTGCTCAACTACATTTATGAGAAAATCTCATAAAAAGACATGTATGCACTAATTTTGGTATTTGTTCAAAGATTACATGCCATTTTTTTGTAGGATGGTTTGTATTTATTTGTGAAATATGATGTAGACTCATTTATTTATGTTTGTAAAACACAATATATTTGTTACTCCTCTGCGTTTTCAATCAAACTGACCTTTGTATTTGCACATCACTTTCTGTTTGTTTGTGAGTTGAGTTTTCCTTTACAAAGCATATCGTGTTTGTTTGCAAAATGCTGGATTTGTTTTTTTGTTTAATTATGGCACAATATTAACTCCATAAAGTAGGCTATTCGTGAACATATATTCGTGAACATTCGTATAACATATATTTTATGTGAACGATTGCTATTTCATATATATATATATATATATATATATATATATATATATAGGATATTGTTTGTATTAGAGATTAACTAAAAGTGAACAATTTAATTTATTTAATTGTATTTAATAGTGCACCGTAAAATAAGTGTGGAAGGATCTCTGTAAGAACATGTATTATGAGGGGAAAATCTTATATTGCGTCACAAATACAGAATAGTTTCAATTCCTCACATAAACGTCATGCATGTGCTCGACGACTGACGTCTGCCGAAGGACGCCTCTGATTGGTTCAAACGGTAACATTCAGGAAACGGAAATCTGAAGCAAGAGAGTCTCCGTCTGATGGAGGAAGCGGACGGACTATTGTTTATGTTTTTCACTGGAAATCAAGAATAAAACACACGAAAATGTCTTCGATGTAGCGGCGATCAGCGGGATCATTCGAAACTGAACATATTACAATTTGGTTTTAATAAATTGTTTTATATTTTGGTGGGATTTGAGAGGGTTTTAAAGGGTTTTGTGTGTGTTGTGAAGGTGTAAGGCCAGTTCATGTCACAAATGATCAAATCTGATTGAAAAACCGACAGAGGAGCTTCAGTCACAGCAAACAGGTAAATATATTGGTTAAATAAAAGGTATAACTGTTTATAAAAACAAATATTTTTTGTTATATATTAAATAACAGGAAGAACTGGGGGAAAAAATCACAGTATTGTTTATGTACTGTTCTGTTATTAAGTGTGTCTGTTCATACTGATCAGTAATCAGTAATTTATCATTAGTTAGCATGATGTTGATTAACAGGTATGTAAATCTGCTGTATCATCACTAATGCCTACTTATATTATTGGTATCATTAGTTATTTTTTTATTATTCATTTATTATTATTATTTAATTGATTAGTTCTTAGTAATAATTACCATTAATTAGTTCATACTAAGTCTCATCTTATTCCCCAGATTACTATAACATGATTTTTGTTTTGATTTTTCAGCTGTAGTGCCGGTGGAGGTCAAACCCCAGAGCTGTCCACTCTCACTCCGGTGTATTTGAGTTTTTCTGTTTTGATCAAGGTATTTCAGTAGGTTTAATACCATGTACGCACCCCCGGGAACTGCTCTGCCTGGCAACCGGAGGAGGAGAGGTGGTACAGCTCTACCCAAACAGCCAGAGAGGAGTCTGGCGTCGGCACTGCCCGGCGCGCTCTCCATCACCGCGCTCTGTACGGCCCTGGCAGAACCGGCCTGGCTCCGCGTCCACGGAGGAACCTGCCCCAGACAGGAGCTTGGTGTCGCAGATGTCCTGGGATATATAGATGACAAACTCATTGAGGGTTGGTATCCCAAACTGAGGGTACATTTACACGACAACGGTGTACAACGATTGTGTTTTATATGTACAGATGACACCGTAGTCAAAATGATCCCAGTTAACACGGATCCACAAAATGACTAAAACGCTGTATTCTGCTGCCACGCCAATAGTTGGCGATGTCACTTTGTAAAGAGAAACTACGCACCTGTAGGCTGAACACATAATACTCATGTGCATGCTGTCACCGTTTTTACACATTCGCATTTTTGTAGTTTACATGGAGACGATAATGGTATCATTTTCAAAAGTTTGCCTTTTCAGGCCCCCAGAACGCTATTGTTGTGTAAATGAACGGCCAAATGCATACGTTTTCTGTTTTTAGTTGAAAACGTTGTCTTGTAAATGGGCCCTGAGATACATTATCGTTCAAAAGTTTAGGGGTTTTGAAAGAAGTCTCCTCTGCTCACCAAGGCTGAATTTATTTGATCAAAAATACAGTAATATTGTGAAATATTATTACAATTCAAAATAACCATTTTCTATGTGAATCTATTTAAAATGTAATTTATTCCTGTGATCAAAGCTGAATTTTCAGCATCATTACTCCAGTCCAGTGTTGAGTGTAACTAGTTACTAAGTAATCCATTGTAAAAGTCAAGTAAGGGATTACTCTTATTTTTCTGTAATTTAATTACAGTTACTTCTGATGTAATTGAACTAAATACTGTGTATAGACTGTAGAACAATTATGTAGTGGATTTAACATCAAAATTTAAAGTCTAATGTAAAAATGCATTCTTTATGTCCTTTTCACTTTAAATACTTTGGTCAGTTAATAAGAACAATTGATGTAGTTTTATATTATTTATTTGAAAGAATTAAAAGAGCTGTTTCATGTCTATCCTTGTATCACATACAAGATGATACTCGACGTTGATATGGGATTACTAGTAATAATTAAATACTTTTTGGAGAGAGTAATTTGAACAGTTACACAATTGAAGTTGTAATTAGTAATTACTTGCCCAACACTGCTCCAGTTTTCAGTGTCACACGATCCTTCAGAAATCATTCTAATATGCTGATCTGCTGCTCAAGAAACATTTCTGATTATTATCAGTGTTGAAAACTGTTGTGCTGCTTCACATTGTTGTAGAAACCATGATACATTTGTTTTTTCTATTTTCTCTGAATAATAGAAAGTTCAAAAGAACAGCATTTATTTGAAATAGAAAGCTTTTGTGACATTATAAATGTCTTTACTGTAACTTTTGATCAATTTAATGCATCCTTGCTGAATAAAAGTATTAATTTCTTTAAAAAAAAATCACATTGATGCCAAACTTTTGAATGGTAGTGTGCGTAGATTGCATATTAAAGTTGTTGAGTTTTACTAATTGAGATCTTTATTAATAAACTGCTTTGTTAATTCTCTCCCACAGATTACTGTATTAACTCTCAGTCCATTCTGCTCTTGCGGGTCATCGCTGCTTTCTGTTTTCTGGGCATTCTGTGCAGTCTGACAGCATTTCTGCTGGATGTCTTTGGACCCAAACACCCAGCCCTCAAGATCACACGCAGATATGCTTTCGCTCACATCCTCACAGGTACAAATTCGTGAAGGATTTAGTTCTTAATAGGGTGTAACGGTACACAAAAAAGACGGTTCGGTATGAATATAGTGCATATATGTTGCGAAAGAGTTAATTTCTCTAGCGAACTAACAAACTGTGGACACCGAATGGCATTTCTGAGATAATGCTATGTGACATATTGTTTACAAGCTGTTTCAATGATGTCTTTCCATGGTTGAAACACTGATTATACGAGATATGACCGTTTCAGTAAGTAGTGAATCTTTCAGCATACCTTCAGATGTTCATTCAAGTTTATTCTGTAACTAGTATTAAAGAGGAAGAGAAGATCGCGTTCACTCGTGCTGCTGCTTGAAATGAGGCTCCTCTACAGTGATCTGTCACGTCACATCAAAGAACGACAATTATTGTTTGAATTTCATGATAAAATGGATAGAATTTGAGTGATTAGACTTTTTCTTATCAAAAGAAACAAAACACAGAGCTTATTACGATTAATGGTGGTTAATGGTAGTTAAAAGTGGTTAATGGGCTATAACAACTCTGTATTCGTCGGAACACATGTGAAATACATGTACCGTTACACCCCTAGTTCTTTATATGATGTTTTTGTATTCTTAATGAATCTGTGTGTTCCAGTGCTCCAGTGCGCTACGGTGATCGGCTTCTGCTACTGGGCCTCGGAACTGATTCTGTCCCTGCAGCAGCAGCACAAGAAGTACCACGGCTCGCTCATCTACGTCACTTTTGCCATCAGCTTCTACCTGGTGGCCGGTGCAGGCGGAGCCTCTATTTTAGCCACAGCGGCCAACCTGCTCCGTCATTACCCCACTGAGGAGGAGGAGCAAGCCCTGGAGCTCCTTTCGGAGATGGAGGAGAGCAGTGAAACATACCCAGTTGACTACGACATTACCAACCAATTCCAGCCTCCGCCGGCCTACACACCCTGATCGCCATTACCCCGTGTGTTCAGTGCCCAACGCCACTCCTGTCTTCATGTGCCGCCTTTGGCCTTCAGACAAAGAATTGATGCTCAGATTTTAGGTGCCCCATCAAAAATGAATATATATATACATGTGTATATATATATATATTCAGTATTCCAGATCATGCATATCCATGCACACATTTAAATGAGCATTTTACTTCGGCAGACAGAGCTTGCGTGCATGGAAGAAATCAAAGAGAGTAATTCTGGCATTGCTTGTAGGATTCCATTTGAATTCATCTTGCAGTAGTTTGCATGTATCTGGCAGTAAAATCCCACACAGGTCTATAAATTTTTTTGGCACGCATTTATTATTGATTAAAGACTTGAAGGATGCAAAGCATCTCGGTGTCATGCTTGTTGAAGATGCATTTACTGGCAGCCTCTTTGGCAAATTAAACTGAGGGAATTAGTATAATCAAAAAAAAAATTTTTTTGCTTCATAAGTTTATCACGTTTGTCATTTTTTTTTCACAGGTTTATCACGTTTTCCAAATATTGAGCTGCACTTTTGACTTTTGTTCCTGTTTTTCAAGTGCTCATTTGTAGACACTTTTACTTTAAAAAAAAAAAAAAAAAAAAAAGATAATTTTTTTTAATCATGCTATGTATCAATGTATACTTTTATTTATTTGAATTTATCAGTAGCCCACAGATGCTGCCGTATCTGCACACTTCTGGATTCACCCCATCACATTTTTAAAAATAATTTCATTAGGCTTTTAATCAGTTATTTTAATGTTACTTTAACACACATATAGCTGCAAATACCCGAGATGGATAGACAAATTATTTATTATTTATTATCTGGTTGAAATAGACATTCAAAGAAGCTGGAAAGCAAATATTTTATGTACCTGTAATTTGGAGGCGTTCAGGTTTGCCAACATCACATCGTGAGTTTGTTCTGTATTAATTGGATTTTATTTTTGTTTTTTAGTGAAATTGTGTTTGGTGTGTTTTGATAGTAATAGTGTGAGGATGTTCTGATGAAAGAGTCTTAACACATTTGATTATGATTGTATCCACAATTTACTTGTCTAGCATTTGCTCTGGTCTGATTATTTTTGATAAAATCACTGCATGACATTTGATACTGCACTTGTGTTGCATAAATGGACTGTACTTGTTCAGATTTCACTTTTACATGCAGGTTTTTTTTAGTAATATGGTGGTTTTGTGTTCTAGATTATTTCACATTTCCTTTCTGTGTTTCATTTAAAAATACGTTTACTTAAATACATGGAAAATAAAGAAAAAAAAATGGAGTCAAAATAATGTGTGCGTGTGCGTGCATGTTTGTTTCCTCAGTGCGTGTGCACGACGAAATCGAAACGCGAGGTAGTCATAGCAACGTTTGATTTCATTCAGGAAGCGACATCACGCGTCTCTCACCGGCATTTCAGCTGAAACGACGTAAATGACCTTAATTTGGATATATACTCGTTTAAAGTTGGTTAATTATTGATAGAAGATGGTTTATTTCGATCATATGATTAGGAAATGATGGCTGACGGAATATCGCTTATGGAAATGAGGTATGCTGTATGTAAATGAGGGCAGACCCATATTATCTAGCTACATTTTAGCAAAATGAAGCTGTAAATGAGCTTTATTATCATGTGAATTCACTTGTATATCATGCTTTTTTAGATAAAATGACTATATATATAAGTTCCAGCTTTAAAATGTGCCGTACAGATGCATTTGGATTAATCTTTGTCTTACGCAGGTGCATTTAGCTCCATATTATTTTTTATGAACAGAGGACATGAGGCCAACATCCATTAATTATTAATATAATATTCCAGTAGCACCATGTCTACCAGTAATCTGCCACCCCTACGAAACCTGCCCAGCTGGTCCAGGGTTCGAGATCTGGACAGGGTGAGATACCCCCGACTTCTGTCTAGTGACTATATGGTCAGATCTCCACCTGTGGACATCAGGAGCCCCAAAGCAGCTGCTCAGGTTCAGCCCAGGACAGACACACGCATCGCCTCTCTGGAGAAAGATATTCTGTTCCTCCAACAACAGCATAAAGACACACTGGAGAGACTGCATGCAGAAATGGAAGATCTGAAGCGTGTTAATAAAGGTGGGCCATTGCTTTCTCCTTTAGCTTTTGCATAAATAGGGCAGAAAATGAAAATGTCTAATTTTTCAAAACATTTTTTTTTTTTTTTTCAATTTTTCCCACCACATAAGGGAGAAAGTACCAGGGCAAAAGTTGCCATAATCAAGTAGTTAAGATGGTCAATGTGACTTTTTCCCATAAAGTTTGAATATGCATGTATAAATACTGATAAGACTAACTTACTTCTGCTTTAAAGGGTTAGTTCACCCAAATATGAAATTTCTGTCATTAATTACTCACCCTCATGTCGTTCCACACCCGTAAGATCTTCATTCACTTTCAGAACACAAATTAAAGCAATAAGCCCTAAAAAGCCGTGGTTTACAGTGAATTTATATCAATATTTATATCAATGCAACTTTAATGAAGTAAAATCATTAAAAGCTTTCCTTCCGCTGGAAAAAATAGTCACTGACCGTGAACAACAACGGAAGTTACATTTATTACGCCTCTAGATGGCGGAAAAAGATTGTCTTTATGAGCGAGTCACTCAGTCGCAAAGACTTTTATATTGAAGCTTGTTGTGAACGGAACAAGACGCAAATGACAAATGCTTTGACTAGCACTGTCAGTGTCAGCAGGGCACGGGAAATCCATTAAATGTTAAAAGGACAAGATCGCGTGGACATTCAAACTGTTTTTTTTTTTTTTATTATGAACATAGGACTGACCTGAAGGTCACTTGATATCTCTCTCACAATACTCTTCTACATAATACAGTAAACATAATTGAACAAAATCAGTTGAGAACAAACATATGTTTACGTTGCTAAGAGTGGTTGCTAAGACAGATGCACTCAGTGGTGCATCAATACTTATGTAACGTGGTCAGCTGTATGTTTTCGGGAATTTTACAACGGTTTCAAACGCGGCTCAACCAATTAGAATCAAGGGCCAGAACTATCCATTAAAGGGTTAGTTCACCCACAAATTAAATTTCTGTCATTTATTACTCACCCTCATGTCGTTCCAAACCCGTAAGACCTTCGTTCATCTTCAGAACACAAATTAAGATATTTTTGATGAAATCCAAGAGGTACAGTATTTGATTCGTCCATAGACAGCAATAAAATCAGAACTTTCAAGGTCCAGAAAGGCACTAAAGACATCGTTAAAACAGTCGACATGACTGCAGTGGTTGAACCTTAATTTTATGAAGCGACGAGAATACCTTTTGTGCGCAAAACAAAACAAAAATTACTACTTTATTCAACAATATCTTCTCTTCTGTGTCATTCTCATACGTTGTTTATGCCCAGCCCTTCCAGGTTCTACGTCAGAATGCTGACTCATTATTGGCTCCTGCATCAGCATCACATGATCAGCCTTGGCCAATACTGAGCCGGCATTCGGATGTAAACAGTTAAGTTTTTCTTTTACAGAATTGCAGTATCAGATGGTTATGGAACATGAAAATTCTCCAAAAGGTAGGATGTGTTTTATCAAGCCTCATTTTTCATAACCATATTCATATACTCGCTTCTAATGATGCTGAATTTTCTTTATTAATCTGTGCATAGGAAAGATCTAATTTATTCATTATTGCTTAACCTGTATTGTTGTTTACTGCAAACTGACAGCCGTGTGATCCACACAGAGTCCATATGGTCCGACAGTCATTCCTCAAAATCCTGCAGCGACGGTTCAGCCGGGAAGAACTCCCAGTGTGGATTCCTTAGGTACGTACTGCGTCATCTCTGATTATCTGACCTCACTTAACCAAATAAATCACACATTCTCCTGCTGTGACCCACTCCAGTTCAGAGGAGGCGTCCGGGGCAGGAGGAGGAGGAGGAGGCGCAGTCACATCGCTGCTGCCGCTCAGGATTACCAGCAGTCCCTCCCAGCATCCCCGAACCCCCACGCTGAAGGAGTGTGAGGTCATCATCCGGCAGCTCTATCACGCCAACACCTCACAGTATCAGGAGGTCAGGAGCGCTTCTTCTTGTCTGTTCTCATTCATGTATTCACACTTGACGCTCATGTTCCCTCACTCAGCTGCTGCGGATCAAGACGCTCCTCAGAGACATCGCCTCTAAAAGCAAATCGTCTGCTGAAGTTTTCTCTCTCGCAACGGCCTGCCTCTGCGACAACAGCAGGTGCACGATTATTCTGCAGAGTAAAGCTCAGGGAAACTGGCAAGAAATATCCTGGTCACATTTCACCCTAAAATCCAAAGAAAGAAATAAGAAATTATATATACAGTGCACAGCATAAATGAGTCCACCCCCTCTGAACAAATACAAAAGATGTATTTTCTTTATGATCACTAATACAATTCATGGAAAGATGGCAAAACTAAAATGTATTAAACATATACATAATAAAAACTGAAATATATGTCATTAATAGCCATAAAATAAGTAAATTAGCCAATTTTGTTTAAATTAAGGATTGCAGAAATGAGTACACCCTAGATTTAATTCAACAAATGTATAATATTCTAGTGCTTAGTATGCCCTCCATAATTTTGAATATACTGCTCTGACCCTTCTTGGCACATCTGTCCTGTTTAACCCCTGGATGATGAGCTCCTTAGATGCCCTGATCTTTAATGGGGAGTGTTGCTCAACTCGTCTCTACAGAATCCCCCACAGGCGCTCAAGAGGGTTAAGATTGAGTGCAATACATGAAGGTTTTTCACCTTGGGAGAATGCATATCCTCATTGTCATGTTGAAAAAATGCCCAACAATGCAGGGAATGAGGAAAGGGTAACATCTTCTGTGTCAAGTTTGTGTATTAAATTACACAGTGGTGTGGGAATTCATGACAGCATTGATAAAGCACAACTCCCTCACACCTTCAGCACTCATACATCCCTATATAAGAGCTTTACTACCACTGAACTTTACTGTGGGAACCAGGCACTTCTCACTGTACTCCTCCTCTAGCAACACCATAACATTTTGGATGCTGTTAGATCCAAAATGATTGATTTGGTCTCATGAGACCAGAGTATTGATTCCCAGAATCTATATTTTGTAAATATGGGCTTTGGAAATGGCTAACTGACTTTATTGTGCTTTGGCTACAGTAGGTAGTTCCAGTGAGAACAACAACCATGCATGTCATTTCTGCAGGCTGCATCTTATCTCAAGTGTGAGATACAGAGTCACTCTTTTCATAGCTTTTGCTGGATCTGAGACACTTGCTTGGTATTTCTCCTGCTTTTTGTCTAGCAAAAAATCCCTCATCACTAAATGAAAGCTCTCCCAAGTGCTTCCATTATTGTCAGCATTAAGTCTGAGAATGATTCAGTGGGCTATATAACACTTTTAATTGTCAAGAAATTACTTCTCTTTAAATGTTTTGGTTCAACATACTTAGCAGATTAACTGCTAAGTTTAACCATCATAGAGTGAAATTTCATTATTTGTAGTTTTGTCTTGCAAGTTATCACATTCAAATTATTTTAAACGTGGAAGAAGAGGTGAAAATTGGGACTCGGGCGCTGTTATCTGTGCGCACAGCCCAGACACCCGAAGCGTGAACACTGAATTGATTCCTCTTTCGTGTTTACTTGCACTTTTTATGTCAAAATACCTTAAGTATTCTCTCAGTTATGTCCTAAGTGAACAGTTGAGAAAGAGTGTCAGTATATTCAGGCCCCGTACACACTGAGATGCATTTTTGTGAATACGCACAAATTTTGTATTGGATAGGTGTTTCATCCACACGGATCTGGCGTTTTCAAAAGGTGAAACTGCTATTTTTTTAAACCGGGTCCCAGAGTGGATAAATCTGAAAACGCACGTACATCTAATGGACTTTGTTTTCAAGTGCTCAAGTCATTCACATGGGCACTGTTATTTTCTACTCTTTTTCTTGTTGTGGTGGTTAGCAAACAGCGTTGTATTACCGCGTGCGCCCTCTTCTGGATATATATATATATAAAGCACAATTGGAAGTGTACATAATGCAGACTCTGATTTTAATAATAATTTAAAAAACACTGAACAGGATTGACATGAAAAAAGCCTTTGGGGGGATGTGATTAATTTATATATATATATATATATATATATATATATATATATATATATATATATACATATATAGGGCTGCACGATAAAAAGCCACGCAATATCGCGTTCATTATCGAAGGCGATTCATCTGCGATATGAACGCGATATTGCGTGGCTTTTCAGTGATCTACGGCTCTGTCTATTAAATGCCGCTCCATTTGAAAGCAGGTGATGGCGATTTAGCGGTAATCAGGGAACCGGCTTTACTGACGAAATGCGCGTGACAATCTCATGCGATATATCGTGCAGCCCTAATATATACACACACACTACCGTTCAAAAGTTTGGGGTCAGTAAGATTTTTTAATGTTTTAAAAGAAGTATCTTCTGCTCACCAAGCCTGCATTTATTTGATTAAAAATACAAACAAAAACAGTAATATTGTGAAATATTATTCCAATTTAAAACAGCTGTTTTCTATGTCAATATACAGTAAAGTGTAATTTATTCCTGTGATCAAAGTTGAATTTTCAGCATCATTACTCCAGTCTTCAGTGTCACATGATCCTTCAGAAATCATTGTAATATGCTGATTTATTGCTCAAGAAACATTCATTATTATTATCAATGTTGAAAACAGTTGTGTACAATTTTTTTTCAAAATTCTTCGATGAATAGAAAGTTCAAAAGAACAGCATTTATTTAAAATAGAATATTTTCTAACATTAGAATTGTCTTTACTGTAACTTTTGATCAGTTTAACTCATCCTTGATGAATAAAAGTATTGATTAATTTTATTTCTATCCCCCAAAAATAAAATTAAGATTTCAGACAAATGCTGTCCTTTTGAACTTTCTATTCATCATAGCATCATGAAATAAAAATGTAAATAACTGTTTTCAACATTGATAATAATCATAAATGTTTCTTGAGCATCAAATCATCATATTAGAATGATTTGTGAAGGATCATGTGACACTGAAGACTGGAGTAATGATGCTGAAAATTCAGATTTGATCACAGGAATAAATTACAGTTTACTGTATATTGACATAGAATATATTTAATGTCTTCAAAAATAATTTCTTTAAAAAAATCTAACTATATTTTGCATGAAATCTCAGTTTACATTTTTTTTTTAAATAATCATTTAAATTGTAAAGCACAGTTGGAACTATAATTAATGCATACTATGACTTTAATAATAATAATGATAATAATAATAATTCATTGTTTCTGAACAGGAATGTCATGAAAATTAATAATGCAAAAAAAAAACTTATTTAGTTTATCAAAAAATAATTTTCTTCTTTGGGTGAAATTTGACCTGGACATGTTCTTGTAAGATTCACATTTAATTCTATCATAATATAATTCTATTTACCTATTCAGAATCAATCTGTAAAATCATTTGCACATTCTCATTCTCTTTTAGGGGTGAAGTTTTCGAGCATTTACCAAAACTACCTCTCAAACCACTGCCAAAGAAACAGTAGGTTGACTTTTCTATTTATATCACCACAGACAATCTGAAACAAACTGAAACACTTTTTAAAATTTTCACCCCAGGTACTCGAGTCAAGCCGGTAGAGGAGAAACTGTGATTCTGCCAGCCATCAAACGCAATTCAAGCAGCACCATGTCAGAGCGGCAGAGGAGAGCGCAAGACGTGCACAGAATGCGTCTCAGAAGAACTGTGAACTCTTGACACTGCTGCTAATGAAGTGGAACGTGACCTTTACACACTTCTTTCTTTGTGCCATCATGTTGGGTCTTTTTTCACTCATGAAAATGCTCAAACATATATAGTATCGTGGTCTGTTTTTTATGTCACTCTCTCTAGAGGGAAGGTCAAAAAAATAAGTATTTTCCCTCACAACATACAGGAACGAGTGAGCGGCCGCTGATCATGTTTGAGTCCCTAATGAACTAAATAAGAATCTTTCCAGAGAAGCAGCCAAATGTCAAAGATGAGTCGAGAGCTAAGCTGCCCGTCCTTCCACAGGAAGATCCGTAAACTCAGAGAGAAACTTTAAATCAAATCTCTTCTAATAACTTTTACCTTGATTTGAAGTGTGACATTTCCTTGATAACATGTCTCTTTAAATAAATGCACCAGCAACATTTTATGCCGTGTTTTCTTGTTTCTAAACTGTTCTTAAGGAATCTGAGGGTGTTTGCACCAAAGGTCAGAGAGTTGGGGCCTATTCCTGGACTGCAGTGTTTTTATTTTTTCATTGTGTGTCCTGTAGGATCTCTAACTGATGGCTGCTACTACCGTTGGATCGCTGCCCGGGATCCCTGCAGACACCACATAGTATTACTGTGTTTAAGAGCCTTATTAACTAATGGGTTTTAGAGGACTCTATCTCATTCAACTCAACCCAGTTCAATTCAATTCAATGTTGGGTTTCCATGTTTTATGTGGACTTTGCATTGACATAATGATTTTTATACTGTACAAATGGTGTATTCTATCCCCTAAACCTACCCATCACAGAAAACTTTCTGCAATTTTACATATTAAAAAACATCACAGTGTGATTTATGAACCGTTTTACTCATGAGGAGCAAAAAAATGACTGGTATTACTATCTTTGTGGGGACATAAATGTACAAGACTGTAGGAACCTTCAGAATTGATTGTAATTAAACCCAGAAACTAATAAACACCTGTGGTACAGCTGAGGCGACGGGTCAGATAGGCTGTTTAAGGAGGTAAATGCAGGTAAATGCCGGCCGCCCCAGCAAAGCATCAAGAGTGTTGACCAAATGACTTAAGGTAATAAGATAATTGAGGAAGGTATTATTAGATAAGCAATGAAGAAAGGAAAAGGGTTGTTCAGACAAAGTATCTAATCTTCTCAGAAACATAGCTTACAGAGTGACGTCCCACATGCAACATTCGTATAAAAGAGCTGGGCTTCCTCTGCAGCAGGATTGGACTCGTTGAGTTCAGTTTGCACGACTCTCTCTTTCAGTTGATCTCTGTGTTGTAAACTCAGCAGTGTGATCATGTTGGCATCACGGGCATTCCTCGCCAAGCAGGCCGCAGCGATGCTGGTGCGCCAACCTGCCTGCCTGGTGCATCATGGGGGAGACTGGGGGAACTGGGGCAACACCAACATAGCTGTGGTAAGAATACAAAATGCCACACGCACGTAAACTGACACAGTATTGAGTTTCTGTTTGGTTCTGAATGTGACCGGATCTGCTCTTGAAGGTTTTCTCAGGCTGCGGTTGGTGGGACGGGACTGACATCCATGAGGCTGCATAGTGAGTATACTTCAAAACTTCATTTGGTCTACCTAAAACATCCTTAAAACAAGCTACATTTACAGTAACACTTAAGTTAACATTAACTAAGATTATTAAATGTTTTAGTTAACTAATGTCAACAAATGAAACCTATTTATATCTTTATAGTGTATGGATCTGTGTTAGGGTTATTATGTAAGGGATAATGTACAGTCACCTGGTCATTATCACAGGGTCATCAGGACTTCAACCAGAAGGGGTTTATTTAGAGATAATGACTTCACATCCTTCTTCTTACTTACCACATAAATAAATAAATGGACATGAAATATTGATTTAAGCAATTTTTGTGAGAAGAAATGGTGATGTGTGAAACAAAGTGGTAACTATTTACCTGGTCAAATGTAAGGTTCAGCTTCTGAGCATAAAAAATATTGACCTATTGACCAGTCAGCATCAAGTATTCTAGAGAGGTGTAATGCATACATACTGCTGTCTCTCTTTAAAGCACCATGTACCACTTGAGCCGTAATGGAGCCCGTTTTCAGATCTTTGCTCCAAACCAGCAGCAGATGCACGTCATGGACCACATGAAGATGCAGCCCTCTTCAGGTGACAACAGGTAGAATTGAAATATATCATTCAATATTATACTTACACAGCCTTTCATAATACCATTCTGCATATCTCACTTATCTTGTGAAAATATAACAAAAAACTTACAAAGGAAACATCATGGTATTCTTTGAAATCTAGTAATCATTCACATGGCGAGACCATCTGATAGCAAACCGTTCCCTCTCGGCAGGAACATGATGATGGAGTCTGCACGATTCAGCCACGGTCAGGGCATGATGCAGATGAACGATCTGTCCAAACTGGACGCCAACAGCTTTGATGCGGTCATCTTTCCTGGAGGCCACGGAATAGTCAAGAACCTGTGAGAGAGACAGTCTTATAGTTGATAAATAGGGTCAATACTAATGCAAATATAAATGTTTTTGAAATCAATGCAAATGCATCCCAAAAGAAGTGACCATCAAATTCCATCTGCACATATTTAAACTTTGATGACCCTCAGAAGACATGTGGATTGGCTGCTTCACTGTTAGTCACCACAGATTCAATCACTATTCCTGGAGCGAAAATCTTCTTATCATGTTTCACTATTGGCAAACAAATGGTTAAGTCTGAGCGGAAATACGGGCGATGGATGAGACTAATCCACGTCTGAGCCCTAATTAAACTTCAGCACATTTATATACTCAAGATTTGATATCATTTGAGACAGTTCCTTCAAGGTTCCAAGACGTGTTTGCTTGATATGAGCTGCAGAAATACACGCAGGTTGGTTTTTGCTAAAAGGTCATTTTTTCCTCATTTTTCTGCTGACTTTTACAGGTCCACCTTCAGCAAAGACGGTAAAGACTGCAAGCTGAATAATGACGTGGAAAGAGTTCTGAAGGACTTCCACCGTGCTCGCAAGCCCATTGGGTACCAGACTATAAAATATTAAAACTGTGAATATCTGAATTTAATCCTTGTATATAGTACATGCAGAGAGGTGAATGAGAACTATTTAGGATTCCACACCATCAAATTAGTGACACTGATCACAAACTCTTTTGTATAGAGCATCAGATTTCCTTCCTTCATCTACATTTTTCTCTCAAATTGTTATGACAAATGCCTGACCTGAATCCGGCTCTCTTTGGCTCAGTCTGTCCAGCATGGCTCCTCTCCTGGCGTGCAGAGTGCTGCCGAGTCTAGAAGTCACAATGGGTTACGAACGCGACGAGAGCAGCCGCTGGGGGCGCTGGCCCAACACCAACATGGTGCAGGCGGTTAAGAGCATGGGGGCCCGCCACAACAACCGTGAACCCTACATATCCTTTCATTGAGACAGTTTTCTAGAGATGAGTTTTTGTCATTTTTAACATGTTTGCCAAAAGCATTATATGAAACTTTAAACCATGCCTTTAAATGAGGCAAGAACTCATTGCATCTCCAAATGTGTCAACTTGATGTCATGACAATAAAAAAAACCCCCAATTTTTCCCTTAACTGCCCATCTCACGAGGCCTATGTGGACGAGAAAAACAAGGTGATCAGCACTCCAACCTTCATGTGGGAGACTGACTACCACTACCATTACATCTTTGATGGCATCGGGAACATGGTCAAGCACGTCATGCGTATGACTGCCAAGTGATTCTTGTGGGATGCAAGACACTAGAAGGCTTTCACACTTAACTTTGGGTTGACCTGAATCCGCTATTATGTGGACATACAGAGAGTAAATAAATAAAAGCATGCAATGCAACTCTTGTGTTGTACTATGTATTGTATAGCCTATAGCAATGGTGGTAATGTAGCCAAACCATATACATTTTATTTTTATTTTAAGTAGATGATTGTTCACAGAAACATCTCACAAGCATAACATTTCAGTGGAACATTTTATTTTACAAATCATACAAAAATGAGTGACAACATTTATATATATATATAAAAAAAACAAATATAAGAACATATATATAAAACATTTTTTTTTTTTACAAAACGTCAAAATTATTCTCAAAAGAGTCAAAAAACTTTTAAATGTATTACAAAAATCTACAGCAGCATCTTAAATATAAGATAGATCAATGTTTTCTCAAAACATTCATGAATATTTGTACAAAATGTTAAAAAAGAAAAAACTAATTTAAAAAATATATATATTTACAATAAGCACAGACTGACAGAGCGATAGATGTATGCCAAGATCCATGTGCATCTATGTTTTTGTTTCAGCCATTTTATACATCCACAATTCTTTGCATTAAAGTAAAACAAATACAGAAGATTAAGTGAGCTGGCTGCAAAAATGTTTCTGTTTGGGAAAGTTAATTAACGTAATGAATACAAATAAATTGGGAGGAGAGTTTGATTCGAGTGTTAAGGCGGTTAAGCTCTTAACTCAATGTTGGCACTGAATTTTTGCTTTAAATTACAATGACAAAGGGTTTAAAATGAATTCAGTTTCAAGATGAATGGTGCTCAAATATACACATGGTAAACATACACAACAACATTATATTCATATATACATATACTCATGTATATGTAAAATACAACGATATATTTCAGTTGCTCGAAATATACATTTCCTTGGCTGCAGTATCTGATTGTCAAAGCAAACTTTATGCTATACTGTTGTTTTGGTTTGGCTGATGTAACAAAACCCTTTGAAAGTGGAGTTATATTTCCAGAGTGTCCATTATCCACAATGGATATTAATTTTATTTACAAAACCTGTATCAAAACAATCTTACTTCTAATGAGTTTTTTCTTCTTTTCTGTAAAAGTGTACTTCATCTTTTAGTCTAGACAGACAGAGGTGCAATCTGGGATTGATGAGAACCGGTAAATACAAAGTGAACGAAAGACAGCCATACAAAAACTACATTCCATATACTATACATATTTCAAGTTTGGAAAAACCAGTAGGAACTGAACGCAGCTTTACAGCATAATGACAATAATGAATATACATCAAAGCTGGTCAAGGATATTCAAGTCTGGATCCTTTGCTTTCTCGGGATTTGTAAGGTTTGTACTCAAAACCAATTTGTCTTCTTCCTTGGGATGCTCTGAAAATATAAATACAGGGATTATAGTTAGTTTCCTGCGTAAGAACCAAATAAAACTTTGGGTTTAAAACTTTGAATTTAACATGGGAATAATTTTATAAAATGTTCCAAGCATAATCCTGTTCTTGAGGCTAAATGTGAATATATCACTTGTCATAAATTTGTACAGTCAAAATGTACTATAAGGCAAACATCGGTGCTGTGGACATTTGTCCCTACAAAGGGAAATATTTTGCAGAAAGCCTGAGTTAAAACAAGTTAAACTTCAATACAGAGAGGCCAAAGGGATTAAAGGGAGGTAACGGACCAAGGTAAGGTTCTCAGAGCAATGCGGAGCTGGAATCAGAGTCTGGGTCAGGGGGGGTGCAGGGGTCTCGGGAGTAGGATTCCTGGGCTCTGCGGTACTCCTGGAACTCCTGTCGCAGGGCATTGAAGCGTGCCTCACTGAGGGAACGACCATACCGGTGCTGAGGAGGCTGGGACACTAAGGGAGGGCTGATGGAGTACAGGCCTGAAAGGAGAGGAAATGAGTAGGAGGAGGTGGAGGAAGGGTAAAGTTCAGGGAAATCTTCAATTGCTATTATATTTGGTGTGGGAAATAAACAGACAAGTTCAAAGATCTGAAGTTCTTACGTTTACTCGGGAAGTCCTGGAGGCCAGCGGTGGAGCGGGGGCGATCTTGCCTGAATTCCCTGCCTCGCCCAAAGCCTGCATGGGGCCGCTCCATTTTCATGGCCTCCAGGATGTCGTGATCCACAGAGTATTCCGCAGCATCCCATTCATAACTCTCATCTACTGAGGTATTTCTTCTACACACACACACATGCAACATTACACAGTGAGATATGTAGAAAATGACAGTGATATAAATGTGTACAAAACAAAAGACATTGGGAACTATACTAGTTTGTCTGTGGCTGAGGTCTGGCCTCATGTATATGTGTATCAGCTTCACCTTTTGGACCTCCGTTCTCTCAGGTCTTTATCTGTCCTGTGCCTCTCGCTCTCCTCGGTGGTCTCTGGTGAGCTGAGTAAGGTTGGAGTGATAGAGAGAGACTGGCGTAGGTGCCCGTGTCCATATGGTCCCACGCTACCCCTTCCACTGCTCTGGCTGGCGTAACTGGCTCTGCCCCCATCACCTCTTATATCCCGGCCTTCTGTCTCTGTACTGCCCCTAACTGCACCCATCCCTTTGTCCACCTCCCTTGAAAAGTCTTGCTCTCGTAGGGGGAAGGATGTATGATATGGTGAGGGCCAGCTGTAACCTCTGGGGAGGAAAGGCCTTGGTGGACACCTTCTGGGTTCTGCAGGATGCAGGTAGTCCACCCTGGCCACTGACCTGGTTGGAACAAAAGGTTGAGGAGGTTCTTGTGGGACATACTTATGCTGAACTGACCTAAGTGTTTCCTGATAAGACAGAGGCCACCTAGAGGAATCTGGAAAGACCGCTGCCTGTCGACGTGGATCTGAGTCCCGCCTGGAAGGAAGGGACGATTCCATGTGTTGTGGTGGATCTGGGACTGAGGGAACAGGTGTGTGGTAGGGAGGTGTCATGTCAGGTCTCTCAATATGCCTATGTCTCTCTAGACTGTAGGTGGTAGGAGGTTGAAAGGGCACTGACCCTCGCCATGATGGGCCAGACATGGGATAGTAGCGTGCAGGGGTACGACCCAGACTGTATGATTTGAGCCTTATATCTGGATGGGGAAATTTATCTCTGTAACAAGTCTCAGATATATAAGTTCTTGGATTTTCAAAATGTTCCCATTTAGAACCTAAACTAATGGACTTCTTAAGGAATGGACGTGGCTGCCCGACTCCAGAGAGGGTCCTACAGGGACCAATGCTGACTGATTTCTTCATGAAAGGCATAGGACCTGGATAGATCCGTGAGGGTATCATGTTTGTCCGGTCAGCCTGAGTTTGAGATCTTTGATATTGTTCAGATATATAGTCTGGACATTTGGAAACAATTGCTGCCATGCTTTTAGCTGTGTTGATTAATGTATGTGCTGAACCATGTTGTATAAATTCTTGTTTTTGAGGCCCTAAACTCTGAGAAACCAAAGGGTTAGAACTCTTTTCCTTTTCTTTAGATGGTGAGAAACCTTTCTTGATTGTGTCTGAGGTGCCTGATTTAACATGTGTATCTCGTGCCTCTAACTGTGAACAAGGTTCAGAAATCGGAATACTTCCAGGTTCATGGTGTCCCACTGGTAAGTTCAGGGTGCTGTGGTCATGAACAGCCCCATTGTGATGACTAACATTGGTCCCAGAGTGCTCCTGATCATGTTTTTCCCAAATTTTGGGTACAACATCAGGCTCATCTCTTAACAGTGACCTAGTTTCTGGCTCAACACTGGGTTCAACAGATTCAGAAGGCTCAGTCACTTCTACAGGATCATCTACACTCATTTCAATGAAACCTGGAAGACTCAGGTATTCCAGGATAGTGCTGGTCTGCAGTGGGGACATCCGGGCTGGTTGGGGAGCAAGCTTAGCTTTCATTAATTCTGACATTCTCGATAAATTTGACTGATCACTTTCTGCCTCATTTTCCAACAGGGTCAGGGGTGATATTCGACTAGGGCTTTCACTGAAGACACATTTGTCACTCTTTCGGGATCGAGCCCTGATACCCTCTTTCTCTTGCTCATTGTAAGGCAATATGGAGCCGGAATCATCACTCACTATCACCATCACTTTTTCCTTTGCTCCTGCTTTCTGATGATCGTAGGGCAATGTAGAGCAACCTGATGGATTACGACTCAGTTTGTCTTTTTGAACAGTCCTTAGTTCCTCCATGTCTGTAACACTTTGAGTCCTGGGATCAAGATAATGTGGGTTAGGACCAGTATCTCTATCTCTTGCTGCCACCTCTTGGTGCAGCTCAGATGGTTGAGGACTCAAGCGAGCAGGGGATGTTGATCTAAATGCTGGAGCCTCTTTTTCCATTTTTCTTTCTTGCAACCAACTTTCCTGAACTACAGTCCTGTTGGGCAGCTCTTGCTCCTCTTTCAGGTGACTTTCCGGGTGTCTAGCCCATGCCCCACTTAGGTTGGTTTTACTAGAAGAGGGTTTGTCCCTGGTAGGAGAGAAAAGTGAAAGAGAGGTATATTGTGTGTCAGGTGAACGAGAGACATCTGCTGCCAATGAATCTTCTAAATTGGCAATGCCTTGTTGACGTGTGTGAGGGTAGAGTGAATGAGGTGTGTTCCCTTCAGAAAGGCTCTGCACTGGCACCAGACTAGTGGGGGATGTCACAGGGCTTATGTCCCACTGGATGTATGAGGAAGAAGCGGAAGGAAGTCTTTCCATGGGACTGCTGGTGTTGCCAAAATAACAGCCCCTCCTATAGTCTGATACATGCTGGGCCAGGCTGCTGGGTCTGTTTTTTTGTCGTAAATGGATGTTTTGGGGCTTCCAAATAGGGTCTTCAGACTCAACACCTGTCCATTTTCTTAAGGGACTTGCAGACTTGGCCCGCCTCTGTTCTTGCTCATGTGTCTGTGCCCTTCGGCTGGCTGTATAGTGTTCTAGTTCCCTCTCCATTTGCTCACGTTCCTTCACCAGCTTTAAACATTTGCTTAAGTTGTCCCCCTCTCTTTCACCATCCAGTTGAGTTACCATAGTGCTATGCTCTGTCAGCTGGCTGTCACCAATGATGGGGTGGTAACGTGCCTGGTTAAGCAGCCTCTCTCTCTCCAAAGCTCGGGCTCTCCTGGATAAGCTAGGGAATATGTCCTCCCTATGACTGGCACTCCGGTATTTTTTTAGTGAGTCACTTGCCCTCTTTTCACTGCAGTCTGAATAAAAGCTGGCCTTCTCCAACAAGGTCTCAGAGCAGCCCTGCTCATCATCAGAGTAGAAACAACCATGACGGGAGAAGTTCCTGGCCATTGCCTTCACCCTTCCAGGGGAGTGATGGGGTCTCTCTGGGTCTGGATGGTCCACAGTCAATGCTGACAGCATCTCTCTCTGTTCATCCCTCTCTGAACTTACAGGATTTGATTTGTTGGACTCTTTAAAAGATCCATTGTTACTCCCTCTACCAGGCGATTGTGGGAACTCTTTTTTGAGGTTCTTTTTTATGTGGGTTGGTGTGGAGTTTTCAAGATCAGGTTGGATAACAAAGCGGCCATCAGGACTTCTGGATATGGACTCAATAGCAGATGTGGGTGAGGGAGATCCACCAAAGTGGCTCTCACACAGGGTGTAGCGTGGAGGTGGAGAGGATGAGGACAGGAGCTGCTTTCTCTGATCTTGGTACTCACTGCGGCTGCCTTTTTCAAAGGAAGAACGGTCGGAACGATCAGAAGAGGATGAGTTGGGGAAGAAGTTTAAAGGAGGGCACAGTTTTAACTTCAGCACACTGTCGGGACTGTCAGAAGGCGAGTGAGCTCTGAAGAGAGAGAAGACAAGTGAACATTTAGGGCAGGAAGAATTAGATGTTTGAAACAAATGCATCCCTTCGGGTTGCCATTTCAAAAACCCATTGTAGTACAGTGACAAAGATGGAGAAGCATAGCAATGATACATGCATAGCAAAGATGGACACTTACTGTGAAGACGAACTCTTCTGGAAGGCAGAGGGGATATCTGAAATGGTGGGGAGGGTGCAAAGTTCATATCATGCCACAGATAAAGTCATAAGATGACAAAGAGACAAAAACAAAAGCAGCCTCAACAGAAACAGAGATGCCATGCATGACAATACCACTGATGGCTGAGAAATACATCATTTCAAATGTGTCATGTATCAGTCTTTGAGGCATTAAATGTCTATGGTCATAGCGATTGATAATGCATCAAAGGCCTTAAGGAACGGACATAATGAAGAGTTAAAACAGTCACTACATAAACATTTGTTCAAGACTTAAGTACACAACCCATGTATCTGAATGTTGCAGCCCCAAATTACTTCAAAAGCATGCAAAAAGATTAAAAAAGTTTTTAGAGTGGTGTCTTTGTTCAACAAAAATTTCATATTCAAAATCATAACAATGACCCTGCAATCTTAATCACTGCTTTTACCATCTCTCTTTTTTCTTCGCCGTTGTCCCCTTCTGTTGTTCATAACACAGGCTGTCACCAGAGAAAGGATGATGGCAACAAACAGGAAACACACACCCCCAATCACACCAGCCAGCAGAGGCTCAGGAACAAAAGCCAATAGACTGGGTGCTGCTGGATACATCTCCATTCCTAAAAGCCACACATTATATGTTACCTCCTAATAATATAATAAATCAATAAACAATTAAGCATCAATAATAAATACCAATATTACATTTCTGACTTCTTTAACTTTCCATTTATCATATTAAATCATTAAAGGTCCCGTTTTTCGTGGTTTTTTGAAGCTTTGATTGTGTTTATAGTGTGCAATATAACATGTGTTCATGTTTCGTGTGTAAAAAAACACAGTATTTTTCACATAATTTACTTATCTGTATACCGCTGTTTCCACTGTCATAAAAACGGGCTGATGACTTCCTTGTTCTATGAAGTCCCTCCTTCAGAAATACGTAACGAGTTCTGATTGTGCCAGCGGTTCCTGTGTTGTGATTCGACAGCTCTGAGAGCACCGTGCCCGGAAAAGTCACGCCTCTTACCATAACGTGGAGATGCACGCGCTCAGTGTTATTGTAAACATGTCTTTAATTTTACCCTATCAATTTGAGCCGGAATCAGACCCGGTGATTGGACTGCGGGATGAAAATAACAGCGTTTCGACGACATGGCGACAGACACACTCTACAAACGCAACTCTTGTGTATTCCTGTGGGCGGAGGTTAGTCAAAAAACTGTTTTAGTGACGTCATTAAAGAAGGAAGTAGAGGGATGTAGTCCAAACTGGCCGTTCGATGTAGGCGACTTCTGTTAAATAAAATATCATGCTTGGCATTGAACTTTGAGCTTTAAAATTTTACAGATTTGATTTATACTCTAACAACAACATTACACACTAACTAAAGTTTGAAACATGGGATCACGAAGAACGGGACCTTTAATATTCAAATATATTCATTAAATCTGTAGTTTTTCTAAGCCTCATAGGAAAAAACTCTTTCAAAAAGCCTGAGATTTGTCAATTGTAAGTCAAAATATTGATTTCTGATTTAGCCTCACCTTCAGTAGAGATGAAAACTGAGTCACTGGGCACACTAACCAGTTTGTCTCTGCGAGACAGAAGACGCAACTCATAGTTGGAGTCCTGTGGAAATAAATAAAGAGAAAATGAACCATCAAGTGAAAACGAATGGCATAGAATAGCAACATTCAACACCAAGCTGCTATTTTCCCAATATTTCACACGTTTTACCTTAACAAGTCCCTGTACAATCAATTCGGTCACGTTGACAGCAATCTCTCTGTCTATAGTGACCCACTCTCCCTTTCCCCGCTTCGCTTGAAGTACAAAGGAAGTTAATGGTGGAGACTCTTCTAGAGGTGACAGCCATTGCAGCAAAACACCTAGTGATGTACGATTGGCTGACAGCAAGGTGGGAGGGGGCAACACCACAATGGTGGTTACCATTGTGGGAGCTTCTGTTGGAGGTGCTGCAATGGAAATAACATATAAGGATTTACCTTAGCATACTACATCATACATCTTGGACCATAGGAATGGAATGGAAATCCACTGGGGAATACTTTGAATCAAATAAGGGAATACAGATCTGTTAAAGTAACTATAGACAGTCTAAATCTTACCATGTATATATGTGTCTGTATTTGTGGTGCTAATGGATGACCTCATTAAGTGCATGATTTGTAAGTTATGTGTGTGTATATATATATATATATATATATATATATATATATATATATATATATATACAGTAAGTGCTCACCCAGTGTTGTAATTGTGACAATCTCACTGAAAGGGCCAGAGCCCAACTTGTTTTGGGCAAGAACGCTGAACTGGTAACTAGTGAAAGCTTGCAGACCCGTCACCAGCAAGGAGGTTTTGGTTGTTGGCACAGGGATTGATGCCCATTCATGCTTGCCTCTCACAGTGGGCTTTATCCTAAAAAAGAGATATTAGATTACATTACATTGCAAGATTTGTCAAAAATCTAGTGTTGCTCATGCATTCAGTTTGAGGTCACTTACCAAACAGTAAATCTCTGAGTGTATCCTCCATCAAAGCCTGGCTCCCAGGACACATTGGCCTGACTAATCCCTGGATCCACAGACACAGAGGTAACAGCATGGGGACTTGTGCCTGAAGAAAACAAAGCAGATAATATATTTGATTTCTGTCTCATTTGTTTTTCATTAGGTAAATGAGGGTTATTTTTAACAGGCATCTATTCCCTGTTCCTTTTACCTAGCACTAAAATCATGGTTGCCACACTGACAGTGGCCACACGGTTGGTGGCACGACACTCCCACGCCCCCTGGTGGTCCTTACTGAGTGGACGCAGGACCAGAGAGCCATTGGACAGGACTGTAAACGGAGTGCGAGGGGCAGGACCAACCTACAGCAGATGTGAAAGTCTATTAGTATATACAGTATCTGATTTTAGCAGATTAGCATTTAAATACACATTTAAATAACACACATTTAAATAATCATGGTCATCTGAAAGCTTTTGGGATTAAAAACAAAAAACAAACTTACTTTAATCCATGTGATGTTAGGGGCGGGGTCTCCCTCAGATTGACAGGGTATAACCAGCTCCCTACCTACTTCTTGTAGGTACTCGGCACGGGGCGAGACACGGAAGGAAGGGGGGTCCTATGGACATCACCAAATTGCAAATAAGTTGTCAGTAACTCGGTGTCAGGTCAGTCATTAATAATGAATTTCACTATGTGGTGATGTATCAAATTATTTTTCATTCTACACATATGGTGTTCACCTTCAGGATAACTTTGGTAGGTTCTGATTGGCCCATGGTCCCATAACTGTTATAGGCTGTACAGGTGTACATGCCCACTGCATCATCATTTGCTGCAGTTATGAACACTGAGCCCTCTGAGTTGACCATCCATCCAGGATACTGACAAATCAAGATGAAGAATATAAATTGATGTAATTTGGGACACAATGAAATAAGATGCTTGATGATATACACACTCATAAAGTACCTGCTCCAGGTCCAGGGAAGCTCCATCTTTGGTCCAATTAACATACAGCACAGGGGGCTCGGCTTGAACTGGGCATATGATCTTTCCCCCCATTCCCACGGGAAGATAAGTCTCACGGGGCATCCGAACCACTCGTGCAGGATCTTTAAGAAAATCAGGCTTTTAATTATGTCATTTGTATTAAAGGGGACCTATTATTACACCCTTTTTCAAAGTCTTGTTTTTGTTTTGGGGGGATCTACTAGAATAGGTTTTCATCCTTGAATGTTTAAAAAACACATTATTTTTCACATATTTGACATTGTTGCATATAGAAGCTTGTTTCTGCCACTGAATAAAAAAAATAAAAAAAGTAATTGTGACTTTTTCTCACAATCCTGACTTTTTTTCCTCAGAATTGCAAGATTTAAACTTGCAATTGCAAGTTATAGTCAGAATTGTGAGTTATAAAGTCAGAATTGCGAGTTATAAAGTCAGAATCACAATTCAATGCGAGTTTTTAATCATGCAATTCTGACTTTATATCTCACAGTTCTTTTTCTCAGAATTGCGAGCTATAAAGTCAGAATTATGAGATATATACTCTTCTGAGACATTATAACACACAATTGCAAGTTTATATCTCACAATTCTGACTTTATAACTCGCAATTGTGAGTTTATATCTCGTGATTCTGAAAAAAGTAAACTGTGAGATATAAAATTCTCTATTTTGAGAGAAAAGTCAGAATTGAGACATAAAAAGTCGCAATTACTTTTTTCATTTTTCATTTCATGGCGGAAACAAGCTTCCATAGTTGCAGCACCTCTCTTCCCAGTCTGTCAGTAACGCTCTGTTTAGTTCCTCTCTCTATGAAGCCCCTCCTTCTGAAAAGCACAATGTGCTCTGAGCTCTAATTGGTTGGCTGGACCAGTGTGTCGTGATTGGTCAAGCGCTTCAAGAGTGTTTGGGAAACACTACTAACTCAACTCAACCACGCCCTGCCCCTTTATTTTGTGTATGTTTTGGGCAGGAATTATTTAAATGAGGAATATTGTGATGTGTTCGTTCCCGGAAGAAATCTCAAGACTACAAATAAAGCATTTCAGGGAGTTCAGAAACAGTGCACACTGATAAAGATAAATTACTATTACTAATACCAACACATTACACATGTAAAAAAGCATAATAGGACCCCTTTAATAGCTTCTGTAGTTGCCTTTATCTGGGTACATGAAGATAGATTTTAACATTAAAAAATAAAGAATTTAGAACCAATAAATTTCAAAGTGCTCACGTTTAACTTTGAGGTAGGCAGACGCAGAGGGCGGAGTCATTAGACCATTGGTGGGTGTGCAGGTGTAATTCCCAGAATCCTCAGGTATAAGACCTGAAATGAGGAGGGTCCCATCCACTAGGATTTTTACCCGTGATTTCAGAACTCTGTAAACACAAACATGCGGCAAACAGAAGCAACATCATATTAAAAGATACACAATAAATGATATTACTAATAAGTAGAATTAACCCTAATCAACTAACAAAAACTTAAACAAAAAAGTTGGAGGCTACTAAACTAATAAATAAATAAAATTTACATTTTTGATCATAATTATGTGAAAATAAAGCATCATTATACAATAATATCTGATAGTAGATGCTATGATGGTCCAATTAGAATCTATAATATATAATAATGTTATCCAAATTGCATATTAGCACTCTTGTTATCGTAGGTCACTCACTCAATGTGAAACACGTTTTGGTCTTGTTTCCACCACTCATACGTGAGGTTAGAAGGATACGCTTCTGCTTGGCATTGCAGAACTGCATCCTGGGACATATTCATGGTGGTGTCCTCAGGGGGAATGATGATAATTGGAGGACCTGTTTGAAAGCAAAAGAAAGCATAAAAGCATGTATGTGAGACTGAATGCATAAAATGTAATCAGCTTGGATTAATCTGGATTTGAGGAGGTTCTTTGTTCAGTTCAGGGCTGAGATTTAGGCTTAAGTGCCAAAATGCATTGTGTTAAAGCACTACCACCAAAAGAGGGCAGTGTTTGCTCGTTTAATTACACTACAGTTTGCCTGAATAGTCACTCTTAATTCTTATGCTGTGAAAAAAACAATCGAATATGAGATGTCTCAGGTTTTCAGCCACATACAATAGCATTATGTTGTGCAAAGATCAGAAGATGATATTTGAAGAAACAAAATGCTAGCATCCACCTTGCAGTTGTGCTATCAACAGAAAGCCCTATTCTTTATCATCATGCAATTGAGGAACTTTCATTCATGTGTCATTGATGCATTTTATTTTTTTAATATTTATTGGTGCACAACATCATGCATGCATTTAGGGCTGATAATCTTCCAAATCTGATTTAAAAAGGCTATTGCATAGTAGAAAGATCATATTTTCTGAGCCAAATGGAAGCGGCAACAGTTCTTAATGTGAACCATGCCTGTTGAAAACTATATGAAGCTGAGATTCAGATTATTCATTTTGCACACAAATCTAACTGCATCAAAGGCACCAATGTTCTCATACCAAATGCTGCTTAAGGTAAATGCTTAATACCTTGCAAGCCTATTTACATGCTGCTGGGTTTCTTCGCCCACGTGGACAAGACGTGGTGTGTAACTGACCTTTGACCTGCAGCTGGGTGGTGTGGGTAAGGTTCCCTTCTGAATTGGATACGTGACACTTGTATATTCCTGCCGTTTCCCTGGTAACCTTGGTTAAAGACAAGGTTTCATTGAGTACCTGTTGGGGGAAATTAATGTTTAGGTGGTAAACAAGACAGTCAAAGAAGAAAAATGTGAACGGCCCAAAGTGAACTCTACACTCAAGCTGACATGAAACATGATTCATGATATCTGAGTAAAACAGGATATTCAATAAGGGTAAAAATGTAGAAATATAGATTTGATCAGCAACTGATGAAAAGTTGGTTGTATATCAGGATGAAGCTAAGTGGTTGGTCAACTAACAATCAACTAAAAAGCTCTTTGTACCTGAATTGCTTCTTGTTTCTCAGCGGCACTGCCATCTTTTCTCCAGATGATGGTGGGTTTGGGGTTTCCATGAGCATCACAATGGAGGGTGAGAGATTCACCCAACATGACCTCCAGAAAGGCAGGAGGAGTCTTTACAAACACTGGAGGAGCTAAAGCAGACATAAAAACCATCAAAACCATTATTTCATAGGAAAAAAAAAAAGAAAATGTATATATATATATATATATATATATATATATATATATATATATATATATATATATATATATATATATATATATATATATATATATATATATATATATATATATATATATATTTTTTTTTTTTTTTTTTTTTTTAAATTTGTTGATTAGAGCGTACAGCTAATGAAAGTCCAAAATCCAGTATCTCAAAATATTAGAATATTTACATTTGAGTTTCTTTAAATGACCATCCCTACAGTATAAATTCCGGGTATCTCTTGTTCTTTGAAACCACACTAATGGGGAAGACTGCTGACTTGGCAATGGTCCAGGAGACAATCATTGACACCCTCCACAGAGAGAGTAAGTCACAGATGGTCATTACTGAATGTGGTGGCTGTTTACAGAGTGATGTATCAAAGCATATTAAATGCAAAGTTGACTAGAAGGAAGAAATTGGGTAGGCAAAGGTGCACAAGCAACAGGGATGACCGCAAGCTTGAGAATACTGTCAAGTAAAGCCGATTCAGACACTTGGGAGAGCTTCACAATGAGTGGAATGAAGCCGGAGTCAGCGCATCAAGAGTCACCACACTCAGACATCTTCAGGAAAAGGACTACCAAGCCATTTGTGAAACAGAAACAACATCAGAAGCATCTTACCTGGGCTAAGGAGAAAAGAACTGGACAGTGAACAGTGGTCGAAAGTCCTCTTTTCAGATAAAAGTAAATTTTGCATTTCATGTTGAAATCATGGTCCCAGAGTCTGAAGGAAGACTGGAGAGGCACAGAATCCAAGCTGCTTGAAGTCTAGTGGGAAGTTTCTGAAGTTAGTAATGATTTGGGGGGCCGTGACATCTGCTGGTGTTGGTCCATTGTATTTTATCAAGTGCAAAGTCAATGCAGCCATCTTCCAGGAGATTTTGGAGCACTTTATGCTTCCATCTGCTGACAAGCTTTATGGAGATGCTGATTTCCTTTTCCAGCAGGACTTTAGCACTTGCCCACAGTGCAAAAACCACTTCCAAGTGGTTTGCTGACCATGATATTACTGTGTTTTATTGGCCAGCCAACATGCCTGACCCCTGAATCTATGGGATATTTTCAAGAGAAAGATGAGAAACAGTCGATCCAACAATATACAGATGATCTGAAGGCTCAATAGTGCCTCAGCAGTGCCACAGGCTGATCACTTCCATGCCACACTTCACTGATGCTGTAATTTGTGCTAGGAGCAAGTCATTTGCTGTAATATGTGCTGCCGACCAAGTATTGAGTGTACAAATGAACATACTTTAAAGAACTTGAACTTTTCTGTTTTGAAAATCCATTTTTTGATTGATCTTAGGAAATATTCTAATATTTTGAGATACTGGATTTTGGACTTTCATTAGCTGTATGCTCTAATCATCAAAATTTAAAAAAAAAAAACTTTTGAAATGTTTTACTTTACATGTAGGGAATCTAGAATATATGAAAGTTTCATTTTTAAAAATAATTTACAATAAAAAAATGAACTTTTTCACGATATTCTAATTATATGACCAGCACCTGTATATATATAAAATTAAATTAAACAAATAATTACATAATTAAATTTAAATGTATTTATTTATATATTTATTTATTTGAAAATAAAACAAATAAATATTAAATTAAATCAAATTAATCAATTATTTAAAATAAATATGTACTTCTTATGGAAGCTTGTTTCCACCACTGAATAAAAAATAAAAAAGGTATAATTCATACCTTTTTTACGGAAGAGGATTAGGGCCAAGCAATAATAAAAAAATAAAACCATCTCGAGATTAAAGTTGTTACATTTCGAGAAAAAACTTGTTAAATTTCGAGAAAAAAGTCGGTAAATTACGAGAACAAATTAGTTAAATTATGAGAAAAATGTCGTTAAATTTCGAGAAAAAAGTCGAGATAAAATGTTGAGAATAAACTCATTAAATTATGAGAAAAAAGTCGTTAAATTACCAGAACAAATTTGTTAAATTATGAGAACAAAATCTCATAATTTAATGAGTTTATTCTCAACATTTTATCTTGACTTTTTTCTCGAAATTTAACGAAATTTTTCTCATAATTTAACAAATTTGTTCTCGTAATTTAACGACTTTTTTCTCGTAATTTAATGAGTTTATTCTCAACATTTTATCTCGACTTTTTTCTTGAAATTTAACGACATTTTTCTCATAATTTAACAAATTTGTTCTTGTAATTTAACGACTTTTTTCTCGTAATTTAATGAGTTTATTCTCAACATTTTATCTCGACTTTTTTCTTGAAATTTAACGACATTTTTCTCATAATTTAACAAATTTGTTCTCGTAATTTAATGACTTTTTTCTCGTAATTTAATGAGTTTATTCTCAACATTTTATCTCGACCTTTTTCTTGAAATTTAACAAGTTTTTTCTCGTAATTTAATACGTTTATTCTCAACATTTTATCTCGACTTTTTTCTTGAAATTTAACGACATTTTTCTCATAATTTAACAAATTTGTTCTCGTAATTTAATGACTTTTTTCTCGTAATTTAATGAGTTTATTCTCAACATTTTATCTCGACTTTTTTCTTGAAATTTAACAAGTTTTTTCTCGTAATTTAATACGTTTATTCTCAACATTTTATCTCGACTTTTTTCTTGAAATTTAACGACATTTTTCTCATAATTTAACAAATTTGTTCTCGTAATTTAATGACTTTTTTCTCGTAATTTAATGAGTTTATTCTCAACATTTTATCTCGACCTTTTTCTCGAAATTTAACGAGATTTTTCTAGTAATTTAACGAGTTTATTGTCAACATTTTATTTCAGCTTTTTTCTCGAAATTTAACAACTTTAATCTCGAGATGGTTTTATTTTTTTATTATTGCTTGGCCCTAATCCTCTTCCGTACAATTCTGACATTATAACGTTCAACTGTGAGGAAAAAAATCTGAATTGTTAGATATAAAGTCACAATTACCTTTTTTATTTCTTATTTAGTGGCGGAAACAAGCTTCCATAACTTCTGATATTGGCTTAATCAAGCAAACAATTCTAAAATCAGACAGATAAGATAACCAAAAAAATATTTTCTGATACTAATAAGGTCATCGATGTATAATAAAACACTTAAGGACCTAAAATCATTGCTTTACACTTGCTCACAGTAGTCTCTAACTTTTTCAAAGCGTAACATGAAATTAAGTAATAATGGACATTTGCAAGTGAGGCAAAACATCTGAACACATCTTATTTCCCCATAACCCTGTCAACACAAAGACATGTTTTCCAGCACACTCATACAATGACAGCTTATAAAACCGCTGTAAGCTGACACTGTGCATATAATGGGCGTGAAACGGGCCGTGTTGGTGAGACTCGGACTGTGAGGGAGTTTCTTTCTTCATTCTGATCACTCGTACATGCTACAGTAACACGATCAGATGCTAAAAGCCAGTCTCAGCACTTCACAGGATTCACACACCAGTGCTGAAGGAGTGTGTGTGTGTGTTTGGGTGTCAGACGAAGAGAGTGTGTGAGTTTTCAGAAGGCATGACAGTCGTCCTGAAGGTGTGAGACAGAAAGTTCAGTGTAAAAAGATTGTAAGCAACAGAAAGTGAAAAAGTCGAAGAGCTTGTGTAGTTTTGGATGAAAATGCAAAACATCATCTGCATCAAACACTGACGCAAGTGTCATGAAAAATGAGACCGGATTACGCAATTCTCTCTTATTCACCGCAACAAAGCCTTTTATATGAGCTGCAGATGCTGCTTTAATCAGAAGTTTAATCCTTTTTGTAGGAATACAAAAATGTCTGCTGCTTTATTAGACTGAATTCGAAACATAAGAGCACCATTATAAAATATACATTCTCCTAATGGATTAGTTCAATTCTGAATTAAAATTTCCTGATAATTTATTCACCCCCATGTCATCAAAGATGTTTATGTCTTTCTTTCTTCAGTCAAAAAGAAATTAAGGTTTCTGAAGGAAACATTTCAGGATTTTTCTCCATATAGTGGACTTCACTGGGGTTCAATGGGTTGAAGGTCCAAATGTCAGTTTCAGTGCAGCTTCAAAGAGCTCTACATGATCCCAGACGAGGAATAAGAGTCTTATCTAGTGAAACAATCTGTCATTTTCTAAAAAAAATAAAAATGTATATACTTTTTAACTTCAAATGCTCACCTTGCACTAGCTCTGAGATGCGCCACGCATTACGTAATCACGTTGGAAAGGTCACGTGTGACGTAGGCAGAAGTACCATGGTAGGGCGAAAATCTCCATCTCATTTTCTCCTTTAACATCGTTGTTTTACCTTTTTTTGTAAAGGCCGTTTGTCTTAGTCTTTGCACGATTGCTTTGCAGACACTGGATTGGTACTTCTGCCTACGTCATGCGTGACCTTTCCAACGTGATTACGTAATGTGTGGAGCATCGCAAGCAGTGCAAGATGAGCATTTGTGGTTAAAAAGTATATACATTTTTTTTTTTTTTAGAAAATGACTGATCGTTTCGCTAGATAAGACCCTTATTCTTTGTCTGGGATCATGTAGAGCTCTTTGAAGCTGCACTGAAACTGACATTTGGACCTTCAACCTGGAAGTCCACTATATGGAGAAAAATCCTGGAATGTTTTCCTCAAAAACCTTAATTTCTTTTCAACTGAAGAAAGAAAGATATAAACATCTTGGATGACATGCGGTGAGGAAATTTGAATTCTGAAGTGAACTAATCCCTTAAACAAATGCATGTTCACTTTCTATGGAACCTAATTGTCACATTAATTTTTAGGATAAAGTAACACAGCTGACATGCAACAAAGAGTTTTGTGTATATTTCTCATTAGAGGTGTGCAGTATGTTCTTATGGCATTAACATGATATAAAATATTTGTAAATCACAGTAGAATTAAGGTCGCAGGAAATTATATATTGCACAGGAAGTTTGCATAATATAGTGAATTAAAAACTGGAACTTGATGGACACAAACCAAAAAATCTGATTCGGAAAGAATTTACTATAAGTCTGGTATCAGTGCAAAAACAGACTTGCGTTATGAAACCCTAAATGAGTTGAAAACAAAAGATCTTTATAATAATTCTGACAGGCAAAGCCATTATGCACATCTAAATAGAAGAAACGACTCAAACCATTTCTTATCTCACCTGAGATGGAAAGGAAGTTCCATGTGCCGTTCTGAAACTCATCTGAGGTTCTATCCAGCAGGAGAATCCGACATTCGAACCAGCCCTCATCCTCCAGAGTCAACTTATCCACCAGAAGAGAAGCGCCACGGCTCAATGACACACGACCTGCCCCGAAAATCAAAGAGACAAGCAATTATTCATCAGTACTTCAGCGTGATTAAGAACACAAAACTGCTGTTCAAGCAGTAGAGCCAGGCAGCAATGCTGAGATCATGGGTTTGATTCCCAATGGATGCAATTTTAAGTTTTTTTTTTTTTTTCTTGGATAAAAGCTGCCTACTGCATAAATGGAAATGTAAAACTACTGCTGCCCAACACAAAGTACAGAAGCAGATGAGGTGGCTACCGTTTAGTGCATATTCCAAAAACCACATGCATACCTGAAACCACCAGTGCAAACCATTACATCCAATTGGGACTATTTTAGCCCTGTTACTTCACAAGCCAATGAGGAATTTAATATGTTAATACTGAATTTAATACAGATGAGTGTCTAGAACTGTAAGTTACAGCTGTAAGTTCATTTACAACTTCGAAAAATAATTTTTTACAGTGCAGTTTTATAACATCAGTAAGAGAGAACATTGTTATTGCCTCCTTTTACTGAAATTTCCCATCCGCTTTGTCTCCACCAGGTGAAAATTGTATGGCTAATCACTATTTTTAGAGATGCACCGATGTATCGGCTGCTGATCAATTTACAACCATCGGCTATATATCAGAAAAAGGCTGATATAACAAACCGATGGTTTATTAATTAACTGCGTGAAGGCACTGAGCTGTATATTGCCCGGAAAGCAGCATCACAAGACAGCGCTCAAATAATGTCTTTCGCTTCTTCTAATTCACCCAAAATTATATCAACATGTAAACATAGTCGGTTACGTCTTAAATGAACGTAAACAGCTGAGAAACACAACGCATTTGTAACAGTGTATTGGATCCATGCATCCCTTAAAGTGACAGCAGCCTAATATTCCTGCTGCACTGCACTGCGTTTTAATGTTAATCAAACAGCAAAAGACAAAATAAATCGCTCACTACTCTTGACTTGAAAATAACTTTTGTAACTTTAATAATGATTTTAAATTATAGAGTGAAGAATATGCAGTCATTTTACATTTGTTTACTTTATTTCTGTACCTGAAAACTACTGTTAAACCAATCTAAAAAGCACTGTTTATTTATTTAATATATATCTTTGTTCTGTTGTATTTATGTTGGTCTGCTGAATGTTAAATGGATCCAATCCATGTTCATTAGAAATTATTTGATGATGCAGCAATAAACTAACTAGCATAACATTTTTTAACTTTGCTAATTTAAAACATGATCAAAACACTACTTTAATGACAAAACTTCAAATAAGAGAGCAAGTGACAAACATTGGTATCGACCAATAATTTTTTGTTAAATCAGTATCAGCCCAAAACAATCCTATTGGTGCATCCCTAACTATTATACATAAAATTAACAGTAATTGTCATGCTATATCATTTATTATTGCAATGCACAACTCATAGACAGATAAAAAAAAAATGCTTCAGTTCAGAGTAAAAGCACCACCTGTTTTTGTTTACTGCACAGGCACGTGGAAACATGTGGAAAGAGCAGCTCAACTCCATGGAAATCTGAACATCTCTCTGCATGATGTAACATGGTCAGCTGTTTCCCTCATATCCACAGACTCAAAACAAAACCACACTAGCTAAAGAGTTATTGAAATGTGATATAAAAGGAGCACACAAATCGCTTTCAAAGCACTACAAACAGTTTTACTCTAGTGCTCTTTGAAAGGTGATATGCGTGTCGTCTGGTTATTGGAATCTGGTTTTTCAACCTCAACCTCCCCTACTATTTTAATTCTGCTTTTCTTTTCCAAATTCCAGCGTTGTAAATGATGACACGCTGATAACGCAGTGGATGCCGGCTGTGAGTGTGCGTTTCCGCTTTGCTGGAAGCAGCCGTTGGAGTTTGACTGTAAGCCAAGATCCTCAGTGATGGGACAAGCTCCCTGCGTAGCGTACGAAAATCATACCATGACACTTTAATGCAGAATAGTTACGGCTGAGGAATTCTAATCCAAACACACCTGGAGTCTGACATCCCGCTGAACCCTTCAGTGAGGTGTGCAGGTGTGCCAGCATTTGATTTGTACTTCCAGACTTCAGTCAAGCATCACATCTCCTAAATTCACAACCACTAAACTTCAGTGTGTAACACTCCTCACACCAGTTGTGCTGATGACATGAATATCCCTTAGACAAAGTAACAATCCAGTTAATATCTGTTTCTCAGTCTCAATCTATTCTTTAGCCAATAGGAAACATCCCATTCTGACCAGGTGTGGCATGCAGCAGTAATTGAAAGTTAACTGCGGACTGAAGTTATCTATGAAAGTGCAGAACTGAAGGCCTGTTCTAACAAGTCTGTGTTATTATAACATCTCTTTATGTTTTATCAAACATGCTGTGATATTCTCTGCTTGATATGCCTATTCATCAAAATGAGAGTTTCTATAAGAAAGAAAAAAACACAAATGAGATCTGTTTTAAGGGGATCTATTATGCTCCTTTTCACAAGATGTAATATAAGTCTCTGGTGTCTCCAGACTGTGTCTGTGAAATTTCAGCTCAAAATACCCCACAGATCATTTATTATAGCTTGTCAAATTTGCCCCTATTTGGGTGAGAGCAAAAACACGCCGTTTTTGTGTGTGTCCCTTTAAATGCAAATGAGCTGCTGCTCCCGGCCCCCTTTCCAGAAGAGGGCGGAGCTTTAACAGCTCGTGCTTCGGTTGCTCAACAACAACAACAAAGCTGGAGAATCTCACGCAGCCAAAATGAGGATTGTCAGTAACGGTGTTCAGCCTTACATTGTTCAAACCGGAGTCGACACTGATGGAGAGACTCAGGAAGAAGTTACAACTTTTAGAATGAAACTGGACGTTTCTGAATGATTAGTGGATAAATTTATGTAGTTGCTTTTCAACTCATCGACTAGCATGTGCCGTCATGTTAATCTTTTGTGTAAATCCAGTGTTGAATTGACCCTCGTTTGTGAAGCAGTCCGGCGTAAAATGACGGCATGACAACAACACTCTACTACAACAACTCTTCCTCTTCTCTAAAGCAGCCCAACATGGCATCACCCCCTTTGTTACGTGTTCTCGGGGGCGGGGTTTATGTAAATTTTGGGGTTCATGATGTCACCAATCCGGGAAGAACCTCATCGTAGTTCCTAATAGCCGTTTGTTGTAGTCCTTAAACAGTGAATTAAATATCTCCCTTTTCATTGAACTTTGAGCGTCATAACTTTGCAGATTTTGTTTATGCTCAAACAGCAACATTACACACTAACTAAAGTTAAAAAAGTGAAATCATAATCAAACACCCCTTTAATATCTGATTTGTTTCCAGTCAATATTGAGATTGAAAGGCCAAAGTCTGCAATCAAAAGTCAAAGATTTCAGTATGATCTGAGCTGCTATCCATTTATTTTAGCTCTTTACTGTTACTGTATGACAACTACTGACCTAAAATAAAATAATAAAATAGACAAAAATGACAAATAAATAAAAATAGCACAAATAAAAGGAATTTTAGGAGAAACAAGTTGATACTTCAAGGAAGAAATAGACTACTGTTCAAAAGTTTGGGGTTGGTAAGATTTTCAAATGTTTTTCAAAGAAGTTTCTTATGCTCACCAAGGCTGCATTTATTCGATCTATTTGTATTTTATAATATATTTTATTCCTGTGATCAAAGCTGAATTTTCAGCATCATTACTCCAGTCTTCAGTGTCACATGATCCTTCAGAAATCATTCTAATATGCTGATTTGCTGCTCAAGAAACATTTATGATTATTATCAATGTTGAAAACAGTTGTGCTGCTTCATATTTTTTGTGAAAACTGATGCATTTTTCCAGGATTTCAGAATTTGCATCCTTTCTGTATAAATTTCTTCAAAAAACCCTTTTGAACAGTAGTGTAACTGAGACTCAAAAAAAGAGCAAACTCTGAGCAATAACAAAAGCAATCCTGACTACTAAACATAGGGTCATTTCCTCAGCAGGTGACGGCTCCATTGAACAGGAACAGTATAACAATCAATCAAGCAAAATTCACAGCCTGAGGGGTTATTTTTCAAACCCACCACACAATATAAACAACCAACTATGACTAACAATTAAGCCTGGTCTAATCTCAGAGCTGCTGCTGTGGGAAGTGTTTGAGATTCTGCATAGATAATAATTGACTGATCTCATCCTTCAGAAGCGTCCTTTTCACAGAGCAGCAGCCGGCGTGTGTTTACTGTCATTAAAAGGTTCCTCTGATCCAGGGTCAGAGGGGGAGGGTGGTTATTAAAGCAGGAGAGAGGGAAAAACAGGGCGTATCTATGACAGCAGGTGTGGTGGATGTTCCACAAATATATGTGTATCTTCCTGTAATGTCCAGTTCCTTTGGCTGAATATGGAACTATTGAAAATAGTTCACAAAAAAGCACAAAACGGACTTGCATACAGTCAATTAAACATTGAACAAGTTTATATGTGCGCACACACACAAAGAAATCCACACACTGATTGTGTGATTATCAGCGCTCACCACACATGACGTGTAAGAAAAGTAGAATGCTGCTATTGGACACTGAACACTTTCCCGCCACGGAGTGTTTGTCCATCAATGAGAACAGAATGGAATGCCCCCCTCTTAATTCTCTCAGGTTACCATAGCGATGAAAACATGGGGTGGGAGTTTGGATTTGAATTCAGTTGCTGTAGAAACCCAATGGGGCAAAAACACAGGGAGGGAGGGAGGGGCAGGTCACGAGGAAACGTTTGTGCCAATGATTTTGAAAAATTACATGTAGGGTTGGAGGAGGAAAAAAAAAAAAAAGAAAAACGTTTTGATTGAAGTGGATAAAAGGGTCGAGAATCGGGTGAGACTGAATTACAGAAAGAGAGAGAGAGAGGGGGGAAAAAAGTGTGTTTTTATTTGAACTGAGACAATAGCTCTGACTGAGTGACAGATGCAGGTCTGTTTGGGTTTAAATGTTTAAATGGATTCGTACCCACAGGCCTTTGAAAAAGCGAAACACAGTGGACACATGACCAAAATAATAAGTGTACAAAATCTAATGCAATTAGACCCACTGTTATGATGTCATGGAGAAAATCGCCTGCTCATTCTGACAAACATTACACATCTCCACAGGAATGGGCTCTTAATGACCCCACAGGGCAAGTTATTGATGAACAAAAATTGAATTGCAAGTGCATAACATGAATTCCAAAGAAGGTCCTTCTGGATCAATAACAAACCCTCAACAGCCAATGAGCACTCTGTGACCCTTGACCTTCTCCAACCCCATAATTTTCCTCCAGACGCGTCCATCATTGCGCACGGGTCAATACTGACATGATTGTCGGTCACTGAGATCCCTGCGACCAATCAGAGTCTGCGGATTCCAGACATGCAGGGACAATGCAAAATGCAGCCGAGAGCTTCATTTTCTCGTATCTTCCTGTCCTGGATGTTTTTAACCATATAAAGCTACTGTATCATATTTCATACACAAAGGCCTCTAAATTATCAACATGATCAAAGCTTTGTTGTAAAACCTGTTGCACGCAATCTACTACATGCCGTCTGATGGATAGTTTATACTTTTTTTAGCAAGTAAAAGGCCTTTTAGTGTAATTGCAAAAACATACACTTTCAGGTTGTGGTACATGTGGTTTTCGGCCATATAAATATCAGCATCTGCATCAAATTGCATTTTTTTTTTTTGCTCAGTTCGAGCCTTTGAATAAAATAGAGGTGTATGACCTCCATATTCTCATTATAGCATACTATATGAGCCATAAAAGCCTGATGTATTAAATTTGATACTCAACAAAAACACATATGCAATCTTAAGTAAAAAAAAGAAATAAGTTCAATAAACTCATGCATTTCTGACAATTATTTCATAAGTCAGGCTTTACATGGTTAATGATTTTACAGCTTGACATCCAACCCGTCATTTACAGAGATCTTCATTTCTGACCAGTGTTGTGAAGTCAGCAGTTTTACCGCATAATTGGGCTACTTTTAAGTTGTTGCCACGGGTAAAAATGTTTTCCGCTGGTTGATTTCCACCCCCCCCGTATGTACAATTTAGATACTCCAACAGATGGAGTTTTTTGCCCTACCGTGGTACTTCCATCTAAGTCACACGTGCCCTTTCCAACATGATTATGCATTGTGTGGTGCATCACAGAGCAATGAAAGATGAGCATTTGTGGTTATTTTTTTTTAGAAAATGACTGATTGTTTCACTAGATACGACCCTTATTCCTCATCTGAGATCATTTAGAGCCCTTTGAAGCTGCACTGAAGCTGACATTTGGACCTTCAACCCACTGTACCCTGGTGAAGTCCACTATATGGAGAAAAATCCTGGCATGTTTTCCTCAAAAATTTCGACTGAAGAAAGAAAGACATAAACATCTTGAATTACGTAGGGGTGAGTAAATTATAAGGAATTAATAATCCTTTAAGTGAATTGTTCTACTTTATAAAAACATAGCACCAGCTCTGTAATATAAGAGCGCTGTAAAATCACAATAATGTATGGCCCTGAGTGGCTTATTGCTTTATTCAATGTTTTCCCACCACTCTCGAACCATGTGACATCTACCTCCCTCACTAGCCCAGAGTTACTGAGTTTTGAAACGTCTAGGTGATGTTCATTGGAGGGTAATATGCAAGACTCCTGAGCGGCCCTCACAGTGGCTGTGCAGCTCATGTGAGCAGCAGTCAGGATCTTTCCCTGTGGGTGGTACTTGCGCCTGCCAAAAGATCTTCTCCACGTGGTGCTGGGATTCTGACATTGCCTTTTCAAAAACCCCTGGCCCTGAACTCCCTCGGCATACAGCGCTGAAACTCACTCCGGGGTATTGTGGGCCATGTTTCGTCTCCTTTGAAAACTGTTGGATGAGTCATTTTTCAATGACAACAGAGAATGTGCTGGTATGAACCTAAAGCGAACAGTGACGCCTCCAAGGGAAAAAAAAAAACATTTGGCCACCCCACTGACCTAAACCAACTAAGATTTTTTGTTTAGATTAGAATAATAATTCAACATCTGCACCAAACACTTTTTACAAAAAGAGCAACACGCATGTGTTATTTAGAATTCTCTCAAACCCTATTAATTAAAACTTTAATTCTTTTACTTTTTATAATATGTAAAAAAATTTTCTTTAAAAGTGTACAATTAAATGGTAAACAGTTCTGTCTGCACCTGCTTGCTCCCATCTTTGCTCACAGGTGTTCAGTTCGGGGTACATAAGGTTTTGAGCCAATTGCCTGAGCTGTAAATGTCATGAGACTATACATCATGACAACACGGATTGGCTATTATTATTATTAATAATAATAATTATAATTATAATAACAAAATAAAAAATAAATTTATTTTATCTCATTTTTTAATTAAATCAAAATTTAAAATAAAAAAATATTATATTACCATTTTAAAATAAATAAAAATGTAATAAAAAAAATATAATAATAATAAAAAATTACATTTAATTTATCTCTTTTAATTAACAAATCAATATTTAAAATAAAATCAAATATAAATATTACATTAACATTTTAAGAATAAAATAATAATAATAATAATAATAAATAAATAACATTTATTTTATCTAATTTTTAATTAAATCAATATTAAAAAATAAAATAAAATAAAATAAAATAAAATAAAATAAAAAATAAAATAAAATAAAATAAAATAAAATAAAATAAAATAAAATAAAATAAAATAAAATAAAATAAAATAAAATAAAATAAAATAAAATAAAATAAAATGTGTAGTTATAAAATCAACCACCAGCCAAACCCTGATTCCCTTGGTGGCACCCTAAGATTTTCACTGTCCCATCTGTCCACCCCATTAAAAATTTCCCTGAGGCGACACTGCTAGCGAAGCGCTCACTGCGGGTGGCCTCTTCCGCTGTCCGGCTGTGGAAAGCAAACACGGAGCGTTCCGTTTAGTTTAGCCTACTCTATCTTTTCCCATATTGTTTTGTTGGGGCTGATCTTTTCCATCCCTCTGTGCTAAACCAGAAGGATAACCCCTCTATTGTCTGCGGGCAACGGAAAGCCATGTGATTGTTACAGCTGCACATCTCGCCGTCACATTCATGAATGCGGCCATGCACAGACTGCCTGAATGTGTCACAAAATAACACACGGCACCTATGGAGAAAGACGGATTGTATTGAGAAAGGCCTTGAACTTGTTTTTCTTTGTTCCGCCCTGTGTGACTTGAAGGATGACAGGACCCTAATGCATTATGGGATGTGTTTTGATTTGAATACAATCACACATCTAGGCTAGGATGGGGAGGGTGAATGGATCTCCGGCCCTATCAGCTTTTAACCCCCTTTCGCTGAAACACCCCCCTTCAACCATTATAATCGCTTGAACCCTCTATGAATAGCTCTTTGTCGTGGGATAGATTACAGTTACCGCTGTCCTTGTTGCTCTCCGTCTGGCAGGCTTACGGCTTCGTCCCACAGATCAGACAGAGGTACAGACACACAGGCTAATGCTTGAGCCCAGAAGGCACGGATCAATAGTGCAAACGTTTTACTGCCACCAATTTCAACCAGCTATTGCTAAATGACCGGATTACTGGGAAACCCTTTAAATGGATCTAGATGCCAGTCAGTAACATATATACCACTGGACTGAGTGATCCTGAGCTTTGGAATGTCTTAATGTGCATGCGGTAGTAAATGATTGGCTAGACTATAATCCATGTAAAAGTTCAAACAAAAGTGTCTCAAGTGCAAACATCTCAGCTGAGCCAATACCTCAGCTGATAGCAAAATTAATGATACCAATACAAATCATTAATGAGTTACTAACTCATAAGAGACTGCACCCTACAACATCCTATTAGCTCAAAATAGATCTGCATGATATTGAAGAAAAATGCAATATAAGATATCTTTTTAAAGGCACACTATGTAAATTTATTCAAAACAAAGGTGTAGCTTGACAGCAAGATTAAGCAGAATCAAGAGAGATGTTGTCTTCACGTCTACAGCCGGTGGAAAAGAATCGGGAATCGGGAATCATGTTCATGGATGAGATTATTAACGTTACTGGAGTATGAAGCAGAGAGGGGACGAGTGATGTTGGAGGGGAACAAGGCGGCTGGAGTGATTGCTAATGAGAGACGAGTGCGACACGTCTCGAGAGCTGCTAAACTTTTATTATGCCACAGTCGCTATGAGACACTTAATGCACACTGCAGTAAGCTAGATCAATAGACATGGTAAAACATGGTACTCGCGGTTAATCAAGAAAACGAGATTCAAACAATAAGACTAAATATGTTGAGCTATATAACAATGATTAGTTTCTGTCAATGAATGTATCCAAACAGTTGTTCCCTTGTCTATTAAAACACATAATATATTAAAGCGTCTTTGGTGTTTCCATGGTTTCTACAAAATAAAAATGGAAAATCGAGAGTAGCGATGTATGTCATTGATTGGCGTCACACGGACATGGTCCGTGTCCTGGTTAAAATGGCTTATTTCTCTGGATTTTAAACATTCTTGGAAACATTTGGGATAATGCAAGTACACCAGTCAACAAAATATGTAAAATTGTTCTAGTTGTTTTTGGATATTTTAATAAAAAAATCTTACATACTGTGCCTTTAAATAATGTGATATTCGATATGCAATACAATAAGAGGTGCAAAGTGTGTAAAATCTATTTAAATTATATTTAAATGTATTTAAAAACTGAAAATGATATAACAAATAAATCTGTTTCACATTCTTTCTGGGAAAACAAAGCATCACTACAACTTCTGAAAGCAAACAGCAGTGTTTTAGCATTACATAAAAAGTAATGTCACAAATATGACAATGTCATTTTAACTTTAATGTAAGCAAGAAAGAAAATCATTCAGATAGCCATTGCAAAATGCATATAGCGATATGTACATTTGCGATATTTTGATAAAAAATACAGTAAAAAAAACAGTAATATTGTGAAATAATATTACCATTTAAAATAACTTCTATTTGAATATAATATAATATAATATAATATAATATAATATAATATAATATAATTATATATATATATATATATATAATTTTATATTCAATTAGAAGTTATTTTAAATGATCAAAGCTAAATTTTCAGCATCATTACTCCAGTCTTCAGTGTCACATGATCCTTCAGAAATCATTCTAATATGCTGATTTACTGCTCAAGAAAGTATTTCTGATTATTATCAATATTAATAAAGGATTCACTGATGAAAAGAAAGTTCAAAAGAACAATGGCAGATTATAGAAGTTAATTCAATTCTTAGCAATTCATGACTTTTTCCAATAAAATCTTCTCCAGTTTTATTCCAGTCACCCATAAGTAGTTTCTGCAGTTAAAAACAGGTATAAAACCACCTTGTGGAGAAGGAGCCAGTGCCATGGACCTGCGGCGTAAAATTGGTCTGATCTGGTTCCTTGATGCCCTAGATTAAACCCAGGTCTTTGTTTGAGGCAGTCCTTCTTCGTCTAAGACTCTGGGAACATGATATCTCTAGTTTCTTTGCTCTTTTTGCAAGATGACTACACCTGTTCAGTCTGGGCAGAAAGACAGGTTTCAGGGTAAACTCAAAGTCTTCCTTCTACGATTTTTTTTTTTTTTGCCATTGTTTCCTTCTTGACTGATTAAACACTTGAAGTTACCTAGACTTCAGTTGAGGAATGTAAAAAATGTGAAACCAAAACCAGTGGCAAACCAAAGGTCAAGCAAAGGTAACGTGACTTTGCCTTTGAATAGATTTGGCGATGAAAGAGTTTATCGGAGAATAGCTGATGAGTTGGGGGAGGGGATGTGGTGAAAGAGGGGACTGACCACTGCATGTCGTAAAAATGTCAGATACGGGGAAAGAAACTGCTTTTGATTTAGAGATGTGACTTCATTTTCAAAGAGATTTGGAGTCTCAGGGATAGTTCACTCAAAACTGAAAATTATGGAATATAAATTACGTCTGCTTATATTTTTGTTTTTATTTTTATTTTTTATTCTTCAGCGTTTTGAATATAAATTAGTTATATATTTTTTAAATATATAACTTACAAAAATGTAAAAATGTTTCGTCTGCTCACCAAGGCTACATTTAATTAATTAAAAATACAGTAAAAAACAGTAATATTGTTAAATATTATTACAATTTAAAATAACTGTGTACTATTTAAATATATTTGACAAAGTAATTTATTCCTGTGATGCAAAGCTGAATTTTCAGCATTGTTACTCCTTCTTCAGTCTTCAGTGTCACATGATCCTTCAGAAATCATTCTAATATGCTGATTTGCTGCTCAATAAACATTTATGATTATTTTCAATGTTGAAAACAGTAGTGTACTTTTTTTTTCAGGATTCCTTGATGAATAGAAAGTTCAAAAGAACAGCATTTATCTGAAATACAAAGCTTCTGTAGCATTATACACTACCGTTCAAAAGTTTGGGGTCAGTAAGAATTTTTATTTTTATTTTTTTGAAAAGAAATTAAAGAAATTAATACTTTTATTCAGCAAGGATGCATTAAATCAATCAAAAGTGGCAGTAAAGACATTTATAATGTTACAAAAGATTAGATTTCAGATAAACACTGTTCTTTTGAACTTTCTATTCATCAAATAATCCTGAAAAAAATATTGTACACAAATATTTTGTACAATTGTACACATTAAATGTTTCTTGAGCAGCAGATCAGCATATTAGAATGATTTCTGAAGGATCATGTGACACTGAAGACTGGAGTAATGATGCTGAAAATTCAGCTTTGCATCACAGGAATAAATTACTTTGTGAAATATATTCAAATAGAAAACAGTTATTTTAAATTGTAATAATATTTCACAATATTACTGTTTTTACTGTATTTTTAATTAAATAAATGTAGCCTTGGTGAGCAGACGAAACTTCTTTTAAAAACATTAAAAATCTTAGTGGTTCCA